>NC_056437.1:51935743-51990743 GCF_018296145.1 Oncorhynchus tshawytscha | reverse complement strand
CACTACCTTCAGGGGTTTTGGAACTGAGTATGCTTCAGATTGCTAGTATATAAGCAGATGGTACTGCGTAATAATATTCCACATTTCTCACACAATGCAGCTGGCTAGCCCCTACGAGGGGGGAAGGCTGGATATCGTGGCTAGCTAAGGGGTGATGGTTTAGTGACCTTAGGGAAGTGAATGTATCTAACACCAGCCCTAAGATCATGAGGACGTCATCTCCCTTCAATGATCCCTATATGGTGTTTGATGCATGGTCCAGACCAGGCCTGGGCAACTCCTGATTGGTGTCACACTTTCCCCCCCTGCCCTAACCAACACAGCTGATTTCAACTAATTGCATTCTAAACTGAAGATCGTGATTAGTTGATTATTGGAGTCAGGTGTGTTAGCTGGGGCTGGGGCAAAAGTTGATCTAGATGGTCTACTGTGCTGCATAGGTCCCTGGGCTATACTGTGTTACAGTAAAGACATACCCACATGCCCCGGGCCTGACTGCATGTTGTGTGCCTGAACACCCGCCCCCGTCTGTCACTGTCCTACCTCAGGCCTCAGTCCTGACATCACCAATCGGAGCCAGGATCAAAACTGAATGCTCACTTTCATCATATCTGACTAACCGTCATCATACTCTACTGCTGTACTTATACCACCATCTACCACCATCTATGACCACACTGCCAAAATATTATACAGATATATTACTTCATTTATTGCTTCTTCAATCATACATCATAATTTGAGATCCTGTGGCAAAACCTCTTAACGGTCTCACTTAGCTACGTCTAAGCTCAGCCCTTCCACTCACAGGCCCAGAAACAGGCCCCAATAGGGCTTCATGTCAGATACCACAAGCAACAGATGTAGGATCTTAATTTGATCACCCTGTTGTAGGAGAAGTTGCAGGAAATGTAAAATATGTAGTGTATTTGAGGTTGCAAAAAGGCTTCTGAAGATTGTAACTTCCAATTAGAAATTTTAGACTTGATTTCCCCTTACAAAAAATGTAAACCTGAAAATAAATGCCGGGTGTAAATTAATTGTTTACGAGGTTACCATGAATTACCATGGATTGTTTAAGGTTTAATGTTTGATTTGTTAGTTTAAATAATTCAGTAATGACTCTAAAAAACTATAGCAATCATCTGTTTTTTTTATTGCCAGTAAGAAACTGCTAGCCATTGGCTGCCTACATCTGAGAACTACTAGCTAACTGGCAAGCACCAAAATAGTCAATAACTTCGGGAGTACTGACCCAGGAAATCTGCAGACACCCCTCTAGCGGCGAAAAAGTAAGAACTGCCGAAAATGCACAGTCAAAAAGGAGAATAATTATTGTCAAGGAAAAGTTTAAAAAAAAAATGAAATAGAGGCATACTAAGAAAAAAAGAAACATAACACAGTGTGTAAATGATAACACACTACAGGAAATTATTAACTGATTAAAATTCTGGAAGTGAATGCTGGAATAAAACAATTAACTATGCAAATGAGCAAAAGCTGTGCATTAAGGAAATAGACACCTGACTCAAACAGAAGCCTGTCTCAAAAAGCGCCTGTTGTGTTAAGTGATTTAAGCAAATAGGCTATTAATTGAAGTTTTATGGTAAACCCTTACAAAAATGTCCATCATAATTCACATAATAATTCACATTTTCCGTTGCTGCAGGATTATTTTCCTGCTGTAGCAAACTGGGTCAAATTAAGATCCTTCATATGTAGCCCTTTGTCCACCATCTCAATGCTTCATTGGGATTGGATTAATGGAGCAGAATAAGTTCCTATATAAAAGAATAATCATCATATAAATAAATGAGAGAAAGTCAAATGTTTTTGGAGGTCATTTTCATCAAGGTTTTGTGAACATTCGTGTTTTTACGTGGTGGAACCTTGCTGTGGCTGGAAATGACTGAATGCACTGAAATGTTCATAGGCCAGTGGTCTCCGCTGTGTAAACAAGGGTATCTCCCAAGTGATTATAATGATCAGAGAATCCAGTGATTTCCCTGGGCTCAGTATGAAACCCCAAACCCTCAAATGAATATCTCTGTAGAAATCCCACTGAAAAGCACGACGGAAAAGAAAGATAGTCTTTGTTTTTGCAAGACATTCCACACCCTTTGTTTACAACATAAATATGACATCAATTAAAAGAGCAAAACGATACAGACAATCGGCGGTTGGCTAAAACGCTTTGGACAGAATCCCGTAGTTGCAGTAGTGTTCACGTGAGACCAGCCAAAACCCTTGAGGTGTGACTGCACACCATCGGTCTACAGCGGTGGATTTGCAGATGGGTCATTGACAGGAGGTGTAAAATGTTGTCCACTGTTAAACTTACTCGTAAACAAGTCAAACCGCCACCTGTGGAGAGTCCCATCAGTGCAACCACACGCCATGCAGAGCTTGAGGAAAGGGATGGAACCAACTGATAATCCCATTCTATGAAAAAAAAAGGTTCCAAGGAAACAGAGGGAAAACTATATCCATACTATGTCTAAGGACATTTCTGGCATAACAGTATCTTCCCCACTGACTCTTTGTGCGTTCACGTTTCTCCCCGTTAAAATGTTACCTTTAAGGTAGGCGACACATCATCTCAAACGTATCACTTTGCCCTCGACGGGTAACTGGGAGGAGTGTGTGTCGTGTACTTGGTCTCGTGCTGTCCACTTTGGTCGACGTCAAAGCCCCGCCTAATCACTTAGGCTGACCTTGACTAGGTCATGTGCCATTGGGCCTACCCCCCCCGCCTGTCAATCAACCAGGCTGCAGCCAGTCACAGTAAAGGAGAACCAAAAAGACCTTAATGGGTAGCGTGTCTATGTTTGCGTCCCAAATGGCTCTGGATAAAAGGCCTCGGTCAGTGCTTATAAGGAATAGGGGGAGGTTTATGAACACATACAGCCTTAATGTAGAGCCTATCCACAGCACTGGCCTGGCGTGGCACACAGACAGATACTGTGTGTGTGTGTGTGTGTGTGTGTGTGTGTGTGTGTGTGTGTGTGTGTGTGTGTGTGTGTGTGTGTGTGTGTGTGTGTGTGTGTGTGTGTGTGTGTGTGTGTGTGCGTGTGTGTGTGTGTGTGCGTGTGCGTGTGAGCGTGTGTGTGTGTGTGTGTGTGCGTGTGTGTGTGTGTGTGTGTGTGTGTGTGTAGGGGGGTCACAGGATTTCATTAATAGTCTAAGCTTACACAATGTGGAACAATCGGAGGATTAGGATCGTGAGACATGCTCGTGATAAAATCTCCTCATGAGGTCAAAAAGGCCCAAGTGGACAGTGGTTTGCTGCAATTTGACATTGGGAACAGCCAATAATAAGTCCTTGTACACGAGGTTGATACGCAAGCCAGAAAATACTAAAGATAGTCTAAAGGAAGTATGCTGCATTGTGAAGGTTTGTGAAGGTTTTTCCACACTGACCAAATTGAGACGAGAACACATTACCGTCAGAGAAGCATTTGCAACAGGCCAGTTCTTGTGGACATCTGCAGAGTTTGACTGGGAACAATGCTGCCATGTGTTGTTGCTAACATGGAAAACACAGCAGCCAAAACACACAGAGCCAAGAGGATATTACAGAGGCATCCATTAACTGTGAGACCCTTATCTGTGAGGCGGGCAGGCAGGCGGGCGGGCAGGCGGGCGGGCTGGCGGGCAGGCCGAGACCAATGGAAGGGGAAAGCCTTCCTGCTGCATGCGAGCCAGTGCCTCTGCTTCCCTCCTCCGTGTTGCTTAGTGACAAAAATATTGACTTTTCGCTCAAATGCACATGATTAATTTCTTTCTGCAGAAAAGTCAAAACAATAGGACATTTCAATCGAAATAAATTGCCTAGCCACCACATCACAGAGGCAGGTCTCCAGCAGTGTGATCTTGTGATAGGCCAAAGTACACTCAAATCTGGTTCCGATTGGGCCTGCCCACCATCTCCTTCCATAATGGGAAAATGGCCTCATGTCAAGAGGCTAGAGCTAGGGAAACAAGGTTAACCGAGGTGCTATGTCTCTATGCAGGTTACCATGGAGAGTGGATGGCAATAGCTGGGTGGTTACTGCAGGATGTTTTGATTGCAGTCAGGCCCACTTTGCAGACAGTGTGGGGATGGAGGCGCCCTGTTTTGAGGTGCCGGTTGGGGGGAATCGTGTTTTTTTCTGGGTAAGGCCTGTCAGTCCTGCCCACATATACAGGTTCCAGCTGGAGGGGATTATTGATGACATGCACGGCACTACAGTGGGCTACTGTGAGGACATGGAAAAACCATAACCACACCTAGAAATCTGACATGGCCTCCGTTGTTCCCAGACATAGGGAAACAGCTGGAATGTAGGGGGTAGAAATAAACGAGGAAAATCATTCCCAATACAATATCTTTCTCAGATTGTCAGGCTATAGCCTACATGTAATTACACTGTAAAGAACTGTCTATTAATAATTGTTTAAAGGATATTAGATTCTCCATTATGTCAAGTTGGTGCTATCACACATTATTTTGGAGTCAGGTAAATATTGTACATATTGTACAGTAGGGTAAAGTCATAGGTCTACAAGAAGGTAGATATGTAGAATTGATGATGAAGCATAAAATAATGCCCCCAGGGGCCTGTACAGCCTGAGGTCCTAGATTTAGCAGCAGGTGTATTACCTTTACAGGCCACACAAAGATGTTCAAAGCCCCCACAAAATAAAATATGTAAAAATATACACATAGAAAACATGCACAAACGGTTCCTAAAACATTATCGTGAGTGCTGATGCTTTACATATGAGAGGACCGCTGCAAGCCAGCCGGCATCCACCCCCAATCAGTCAGTGATATCAGACGAGACAAAGGGCGTCTCTCCTGGAATAAAACATCACCCTTAGCCGCAACAATGAACACGCAGCCATTTCAGACATACCCAGAGCTGTGCAGCAGCATCAATCCCGTCAACCACGTTGCTTGCACCGATTTAAACTCCCAACCCCTTTAAGCACCGCACCGCACCGGCGAATTCTGTTACATTATGTTCTAGTGATGCAGAATTCGAAATGACCCATTTTACAGGCGGGTTATCGCATCTGATCACACATGGGCGTGGGATATTCTTTTTTCTCTCCCTGCACCAGTCCAGACGCTCAGATTGCCTACAGCTGGACAAATACATATGTATTTAACAGAATTGGTGTGTACAACGTGGTTTATTATGATATATAATTAAAGTTGTTCAATAATGAAAACGAATAGGCCATATATTTCCTCGATTCACACAGTTATAACTTATTTATTCCTTTGTATTCGTTTTTTCTTATCATGGGAGGCCGAGTTTTCAACATATTTGGCCCTGTAGGCTACAAAAAAAGAATCCAAAACGCGATAATGTTATGTATTATTTATTTGAAAAAGAATATGATTTCCTACAGCATTTTTCTCTCTTTCCTCAATCGTTCCAGTTGCCACAATTTATTTTAAAAAAAACGAAAGTTCTAACAATTAGAGTCCAGTGTGAAGATGTAGGTTATTTGATTTATTTCATTATATATCTTGCACATGAGCCACATGCACTGCGCACGGGTACCATGCCATCCTCAACAAAGAAGATGCAAGTTACCTTTAAGAAAACGCCTTGTTCTGTCTCTCCGGCTGTCACTATTGTGGCCAATCATGCCACCTCATTCCGCACTACTTAGCACTCTATTTCATTTTCCAGCGGCTATGTTCAATAGACTATCATAATGGTTAGGAAAATATTCCAAACGGATGAGAAAAGCCTGTATGCATCTGCCCATTAATTGCTATTGCCACAGCTCTGAATAGCGGTTACATTAAAAAAGAAAAGAAAAGACAAAACCAATGCACTGATTTGCATCAATCAAGCATGCAAGTTTCAAGAATAATTGAGGCAGATATTACTTTCTACTTACTGTGATCTTTGGAATATTCTTTTTGCCTTGATAAGAATGCCCAGACATGATTGCGACTGAAAACTGATTCCACCTCTGAACAAAGCCTTGAAATATTCCCCTCTGGATGCTTCTGCGGCTACAGCCTGGATGGGAAAACTAGGGAATGGTCGCCTCTCTCTGCAATGTAAAGTGCGCTTCGTAGTGAGCTAGAAAGTCTACTCGGATCATCCGGTGGACTCCTCCCTCAATACAGTCTAATTTGTAAAGCTGCGATGCTCAAATCATTCCACAAGAGGACGCTCAACAGCAGGTGTTGGCGACCACTATGAGCCCGCTACTTTATAGCTTTGTTGTGTAAACTCAATGGTGTGTTCAACATGCTATGCATGCAGCGCTGATAGATCCCAGCAGGCCAACAATGCACTAGTTAATTCACGGCTGAATTGATCATAAGAACCGGTTCGGCCGTGGGTAGCCAATGGGCAGAGCATGTAGGTACCACGCAGTAGACTAGGCCTATATACTGTATTCTATGTGGAGCTGAGACAAGAGGGGCGTGGGCCTGACAGGTTAGACTACTGTACCAAATGAGCTAGAGGAGGGTGCAACTGAAGCTAAGGATGGGGCAGGCTGTCCTATCTGCTTCAGCTGTGTAGTCCTATTTCTAAGCTCAGCAAGTGACAAATCCACTTTTTTTTTTAAATTGGAGGTCGGTGTTTTCACTGTAAAGCAACTTATGTCAAGTGATCTTTTTTTCCAGACAAAATAAAGTAGAACGGCTCTCAAATAGGCCTACCATCTATGTTATTTTACTGGGAGTGGTCTAGCCTTCAGACACCATACAAATGGTTACCCATACACAATAGAATAGACGACTTCCGGAGTATCCACAATCCACCAATCATGTATGATTTAATGTAAAGGCAATGCATGAGTTTCTTCAGTGTCATGTGATAACTAGGAAACATGACAGGGTTGTACAGTACAAATGCACGACAACTCTAGAATTTCCCCCTATTTCCATTTGTTATGGGCTACAAAAAATTGAGATGCAGTATTTCAGGGAGAGCTGATATCTGTGTCCATGATCTCGGTAATTATTGGGCTAGACTGGTCGACCTGTTATTATGAACAAAGAGGGGGGAGCTTGCTGGCGAGTAACAGCTGTCGGACCCACAGAGCCTGTCACTGTCCCCACCCTGCCATGTGTCTCTATTGTCTGGGCCTCAGTAGAGCAGACCCCCTTCCCTAATGCACCGATAATGAGGTTCTGTGAATCAAAAACAACACTGTGTGTGTGTGTGTGTGTGTGCGTGCGTGCGTGCGTGCATCTGTATGGTGTATGGATCTCAAAGTACCAATTGATTATCATGAGTTTAAAAGGGGCTATGAGAGATGCTGTGTACATTAATCCAGTAAATATCCGTACAATATAAACAAGAAAACCAAGGAGGAAGTCATTTAGTGAGGAATGATAAGGTGCTTCCTAATAGCACACTGTTGACATGTCCTTTCATGGATGTGGACAGACCAGTTATTACTTCAGCATTTACTATCCCTGGAGAATGCATCAACAAAACACTTCAAGTTGGCTGGATATTTCCTCTGCAAGCGCAGAAGGCACACTGAATGATACAGATGGAAATGTATGATATTCCCATTAAAATCCAAATACAGTAATAGACAGTAATTCTTGTCTTTGATGTTCTAAAAGTAATGCACTAGAGCATACTCATAGGTACAAACAGGAAGCTGGGTATCATGTACAGGCCAGCCACAGAGGGGTGTGACAGACAGGAAGCTAGGTATCATGTATAGGCCAGCCACAGAGGGGTGTGACAGACAGGAAGCTAGGTATCATGTACAGGACAGTCACAGAGAGGTGTGGCAGACAGGAAGCTGGGTATCATGTACAGGCCAGCCACAGAGAGGTGTGGCAGACAGGAAGCTGGGTATCATGTACAGGCCAGCCACAGAGAGGTGTGGCAGACAGGAAGCTGGGTATCATGTACAGGCCAGCCACAGAGGGGTGTGACACACACCTTCCACCCTGTGGGCCAAAGGGGATTAAACCCCTAACCCCTATCCCCCTATAGCCCCAACCCCTGGGCCGAGCCCCTAACCCATTACCACCATGACAGGAATTTCACGGATGCTGGGGGAGTGTGGAGAGAAAGGCCATCCCTGGAGCATTACCCTGACAGGCAGAGGACAAAGAGAGGGCCCTCCCATGGTTTGGCCACCTCCCTGAATCGAAGACAAGGCAGGGCACGGAGACTCTCCATCCCTGGTTGTTTGTATGAAGAGGTACCTACCGTTCCACTGAGACACAAGCCTTAGTGGTGTTGCTGCACAAATCAAGACTTTCAATGGAGTAGAGAAAGGGGATTAATTCCCAGTTTGCTCATGTAAAGTTCAGGCGTGTCACAGGAGACATAAGAGCTGCCGAAAAAAATACAATTTTATGAAGATGGTTATAAATTCTTAAATATGCATTCTTAATAGATATTGTATTGTGAGGCTTCATACTCTGGCCTCATGTGGTAGGGCATGATTATAACTTTATAATGAAACATTGATTATATAGGGTACTGATAGGAGTGCACATTCGTGTGAAACAGAACTTGCATTCGCTAGACGTTTCAGCTGAAGTTCCGTTTGGCATTCGCTTGCATGAGAGGGCAGAACAGAAAGAAGCTCCCAGGTTTGATTAGGCTGACATTAGTTGTCAGACTGATATGTCACCACCACAAGATGGGAGCAACACAGGACACAGCAGACTCAGATCAGACGGTCAGATCAGGGCTGCTGCATTGCAGTTCCACATCGGTCCACATGGGGACCCTAGCAGCCACAAGAGGTATGTCAGAGTCATGGCTAGATGCAGCTGATTTATTTTTTATTTTTTACATTTTAGCTAACCCTGACTCTTTTCCTAACCTTAAACTATCCTAACCTGCTACCTTTAATCTCCTGACTTGCTACGAAAAGTCCATTCTGACCGTAGCTGTATACCATCTAGTCAAAACCGCATATCAGTCTATGATGACACACCACTAGTCCTCCCTGTGATGCCTGGATAGAAATGTCGCCTTGATTTATTATGCAACAGGAGACAATCTGCCATCACAGCACAAACTGGCAGAGAGTGAGAAGACACTTCACTGCGCTGAATCAGCGCCTCACGGAGTGCAGTTAGTGACCTTGGTTTTGCTTGGTCTGTCTCTTTACTTGTTCCGTGCTAAGTTTGGGTATGTGTCTAGGACTGACTGGCACAGCTATGACTATATAGTAATCATCCTCACTCAACCTAATGGATGTTCTCATCTCTGAGCCAAAGGGATTACGGTATAGCAGGGCAGGATACAGTGTCTAACCCCAAATGGCACCCTATTCCCTAGTACACTATAAAGGGAACAGGGTGCCATTTGGGAAACACACCGTGAATCATCACTTTGTGTGGCCCACAAGCTCAACTGAAGTCATTTCCAAATTGAAATATTCATTAAACCAACTTTATGATGGTTTAAAGGACAAGTGATGTTTATACTGTAATTTCCCACCAATTGCATTATAATAGGAATAAAAATGACTTCAGACACAGGATGGCTTCATAACTCACATCACCTAGTCTATATTAACCACCTGAACTTCCTCACTCAGCACGAGACAAAAGAGAGACTGTTGTTGCTTGCTAGTATACCAGAAAGTGTCCATCCAGGTACACCTCCAACATCCATTCTAAGAATTAGTGCACAGATTCCAAAAATAACAGTGAGAAATATTCGAAACGCTTCAATGCTTTAATAAGTTGTATTCATTGCTCAAACCTCAAATAAACTCCACACCGATAAGTTCTGAAAGAAATGTAAGTGGAACATATGACATACATTTTTTTTTTAAACTCACAGAATAATTCCTCAAAAATATCCTACAGGATTCCTTTTATATGCTCCTTATAACCAGCGAGGTCGATGTATGATCATTCAAATGCATTTGTTTTTATTTGAGACTAACAATCATAACATATGTGGCTGATATACGATTGATCGGACTTGGCAAAATGTGTTCATTTCTGTTTTGATTGGAGTGGCGTGAGTTGGCCACAAATCATAAGGCTGAGAAGTAAAGGGAGAAAGTACAAGTTGTTTGTTTATTCCATGAGACTAAAGACTAACGCCAGGCTCAATGTGCGTTGGCAGCATGTAAGTGGTCAATTGAATAAAGCATTTCACATGACCAACTGCTCTGTGTCCCTTTGTGTGTGGCCAAAGTGAAGCAACCAAAGGATGAAAGGGTTCCTATGTTTCGCGCAGGTGATCCAGAACCACAGACCAATCTAATCAAATGCAACCAGATTTATACTGCAGCCTTCATCAAATTCCAGTATTTATAGCATTTTATTATCTTTCAGATACATCTGCATCCCAAACATGTCCCATTGATACTGGTTGTTCCAAGTTCCCTTTTAACTTTGTTAACTTTCCACAAGCCTGTTGAGAGGCAGAATCACACACGCACGTGTACACACACACACACACACTTGTTCTTCCCACACACATATAAAATACTTTATTTGAATCCACAAATCACATTACAGTCGAGAAGGATTAAAACATTTCCTAGGTCATAGATATATGGGCACTTATGGATCCAGAAAGCACCTTTCTCCATACAGCAAGGCTGCCCATGACCGCTGACACAGAGCAGTAAGCTACCTCACTAGCTGCGTTGCGTATGTCCTACGCAGGCCTGCAATCTGAAGGCCACTTACTGTCAGCCTACAGTATGTACCTGGCCGAGACTCCCAAATATCAGCACAAGTTTGCGCTCATAACCAAGGCTGTTCAGGCTTGACACACATGCAAATATTGTAACAGTACAACATTACCATCATGCAATTTCTGTAAATGGATGACACGTGGACGTTTGTCTACACCGTGTGATGTACAGTTTAAGCAGTTTAAACTGGATAGCAAAAAAATTATTTGAGGAAAGCTAAGTAGATAGGCAATTAATAGTCAATCGCAAAAAAGAGAGAAGGAAACGTGATTGAATATTTCGCATAAACCTGTAATTCGTTGGATTGCGTATTGTGCTGTATTGATACTTTTAGAGTGTCAAACTGACTCCTTCTTACATCATTCAATATCCGGATGCACTTACAATGTAGTTGGCATAAACCCAACCAACCATTTTAGGAAGACAAGTTTCTCAAGGAGCCCTTTGATATGAGGAAGAACAATTTGTCAAATGTCTGTTGCCATTACACAACATGAATTGATCTGTATGCTCCTCTGAATTTAGAGTTGAGTGTCAGCTGCTGTGCGTCTCTTGTGTTGTACTGTATTTAGATCACTATTTTTTTAAACTGACGGGTACATTGATTACTGCAGACATCTGTGGCACGCAAGAGTAGAACTTACCTTTTCATCACCCAGGTTCTGTAGGACTTCCTTGCCTCTGGTACATTTTCTCTCTGTGCCAGAGTCTCTCATATCCTGCCAAATGACACTTTCTTTACATGGAGACCTCTCACTTGTAGGGCTCCTCGCCTCCTGCGCGGTCTCCGGTTTAGCAGTCCTAGGGGTTCTGTTCCCACGCTGACCGACGCTCAGAGCATCAAAATCAATGGTTTTGCTCTCGTATGCTCCCTCAACGTTGCAAAACATACCTCCGTATTTTTGCCGGGGTACCTGGTCGGCCGTTCCGGGACGGGCGAGATACACCGGTAAGTCATCATTCTCCTCCCTGTTCCAATTCTGCTTACGCTCGGCCATAGTGCGCTGTAGTGAAAGGAAAGAAGGCGAAAGTAGTTCTGAAACTGTTCTAGTGTGTAGCTGCACAGGGCAGGAGGAGGCAGGGGGAATAAGCGCGAGTCTCCAAACCAGAGGTGGCAGTGCTGCCCTGGGTCTCATGAAAACAAAGTGATACCTGCAGCAGGAGCTTTTTTTTCACCCCCTCGTGCTGTTCAGTCACACATTTGAGATGTTATCTTACCACAGACGCACCAAACATCTTCAATGCATCATCGAGGAAAATAACTGCACCTGATATGGTTTTTGTCTAGGCAACTGTCATCTCCTCTAAATAGGCCTATATTGAATATCTTAAAACAAAATATCTTGCTTGTTATATAAAAACCGTAACTGGTTACTGGGTATTATTTTGTACGGGAGTAGCCTAAGATAAGCAATTTATTCAGGGACACTTGTTCAGGCAAGGGTTGTTTCTAATATTCACGTGTTTTGGCCACACCCATCGTTGGCGCTGTCCTTTCAGCACCACGCATGCTACCAGGCCAATAGCGCCTGTGGTTGTCGGAGCCTCATTGCTTTTATCTAGGTCTATGCCACATGGCGGTTCAACTTTCAAACACACAATTTACCTCCATCACCCGGAAGAAAGGCACTATATCTTTAAGCTTCTCCTGAGCCTGCAGATGACAGCGTCACTGTTCTCAGACACTGGCCTGATTACTTAGCAGAAATTAGACAGACAGGGGCCTGCAGGAAGACAGATTCTAGCACGTCTCAAAGTGACAAAGTGCTGAGTGCTGAGACAAGCGCAGGCAACAACTGAAGGATCAGCTTCAAACCTCATTCAACTGGCTAAGTAGAAACACACAACCGTTGGTAATAGTCCCTGACACTCTCCCCAGCCGGGAGCCACACAGCAGTTTCTCACAAGGTCTGTTTGGGGGCTTTCAATTGGATTTGACCTACTTAGAAATACATTTACTGAGCCAACAGAAAAATACTTTCTGCTGGATACAGTGATGCCAAGCCGAGCTGTATAGCTGCATCCTCAAGTCCAACCTGGTCAGTCATTCCGTCTGTAAATCGAAAGCACTCCATATGTTACGTTTAGTATGTCATGTATTCGTTTTGTGGAAGTCCACCAACCATTTCGAACAATATGTTATGAGTTACAATCTATATTACGTGTATATGTTACGATTTTGCAAAATGTACAATAGGTTCATCATTTGTACAAATTCTAGCTAACATCTCAGTCATTTAGCAGACGCTCTTATCCAGATTGATTTACAGGAGCAATTAGGATTAACGCCTTGCTCAAACAGATTTTTCACCTAGTCTGCTGAGGGATTTGAACAAGTGACCTTTAAGTTGCTGGCCCAGCAATCTTAACCACTAGGCTACCAGCAGCCTTAACTGTAGCTAGGCTAGGGGTTAGGTTAGGATACCAAGCAAGTTGTCCAACTGAATGGATTCACCAGAAAAGTGTCTTCTGAATTTAACCCAAACCCCCCTGAATGAGAGAGGTGCAGGGGGCTGCCTTAATCAACAACTACATCTTCGACACCCAGGGAACAGTGGGTTAACTGCCTTGCTCAGGGGAAGAATGACAGATTTTTGAATTGTCAGCTCAGGGATTTGATCCAGCAACCTTTACAGGTACTGGCCCAATGCTCTAACCACTAGTCAACCAGCTGCCCCAGCAGAAATGGTTGTCCTTCTGGAAGATTCTCCCATCTCCACAGAGGAACCTGAGAGCTCTATTAGAGTGACCATCGGATTCTTGGTCACCTCCCTGACCAAGGCCCTTCTCTGCCGATTGCTCAGTTTAGCCGGGTCGGACAGCTCTAGGAAGAGTCTTGGTGGTTCCAAACATCTTCCATTTAAGAATGATGGAGGCCACTGTGTTCTTGGGGACCTTCAATGCTGCAGACATTTTTTGGTACGCTTCCCCAGATGTGCGCCTCGACACAATCCTGTCTCGGAGCTCTACGGACAAGTCCTTCGACCTCATGGCTTGGTTCTTGCTCTGACATGCGCTGTCAACTGTGGGACCTTATATATTAAATAGACAGGTATGTGCCTTTCCAAATCATGTCCAATCAATTGAATTTAACCCAGGTGGACTAGTCAAGTTGTAGAAACATCTCAAGGATGGTCAATGGTAACAAAGATGCACCTAAGCCCAATTTCCAGTCTCATAGCAAAGGGTCTGAAAACTTACAGTAGCAGTCAAAAGTTTGGACACACCTACTCTTTCAAGCTTTTTTAAATGTATTTGTTTATATACAGTATATTTTCTACATTGTAGAATAACAGTGAAGACATCCAAACCATGAAATAACATATGTAGTCAGCTGCATACCACCCTGCATCCCACTGCTGGCTTGTTACTGAAGCTGGGTTGGTCCTGGTCAGTCTCTGGATGGGAGAACTGGTGGTGTTGGAGGGCTAGTAAGAGGCACCCTTTCTTTTGATCTAAAATATTCCAATGCCCCAGGGCAGTGATTGGAGACATTGTTATATGTACTGTAGGGTGCCGTCTTTCGGATGGGATGTTAAACAGGTGTCCTGACTCTCTGTGGTCACTAAAGATCCCATGGCACTAATCGTAAGATTAACACTGGTGTCCTGGCTAAAGTCCCAATCTGGCCTTCATACCATCATGGCCACCTAATCATCCCCAGCTTTCAATTGGCTCATTCATCTCCTCTCATCTGTGACTATTCCCCCAGGTCGCTGCTGTAAATGAGAATGTGTTCTCAGTCAATTTACCTGGTAAAATAAGGATTAAATAAATGTAGTAACCATAAGTGTTAAACAAATCAAAACATATTTTATATTTGAGATTCTTCAAAGTAGCCACTCTTTGCCTTGATGACAGCTTTGCACACTCTTGACATTCTCTCAACCAGTTTCACGAGGTAGCCACCTGGAATGCATTTCAACTAACAGGTGCGCCTTGTTAAAAGTACATTTGTGGAATTTCTTTCCTTTTTAATGCGTTTGAGCCAATCAGCTGCCGTGTCTTTGTGAGACGCATTCTGCAGCAATACACCATGCCATCTGGTTTGCACTTAGTGGGACTATCATTTGTTTTTCAACAGGACAATGACCCAACACACCTCGAGGCTGTGTAAAGGTTATTTGACCAAGAAGGGGCGTGATGGCGGCGGGAGTCACAATACAGTGACAAAACAAGGATGTGTGAGTAGAGAGACAACTCTGGGTCACCCTGGTTCTAGCCAAGTGAGATCAAACAGACTGTGAAATGACACCCTATTCCATATGTAAGTGCACTACTTTTGACCAGAGCCCTCTGGGGCACGATATAGGAAATATGGTGCCATTTTGTGTTGCTTAGACATACTGTGTACAGTCACCAATCTCATGACATGAGAATGCTGAACAGGGAGCACATGACAACAGAGATAAGATGCTTCAAAGCCTTAGACAATTTCCACCGTTTAAACTCAATCCGACGTGTTTTTTCTTATTCAACTTCTAAATGCACAACAGTTTTCCTCGGCTCAGTTGCAAATTTGCCCACAATTCTTGGCAGTCTATTGTCAAACATTCTTAAAAATACAATTATCCACTGTACCAGTAAGTTTAGCGAAAAGATGACATTTAGCCCACCGACATGTACGAGTAACAGTGTTTTTCTGTCATATGCATGTAATTAAGGAATGAAGATTATAGAAAAAAAAAGAAAAAAAACTTTCTTTAAAAAATTTTAAAAAACGTATCCTCCTGTTCTGACCGCTAACTGTTTCCTCTCTCACTTAGCATTATGTCATTCTGTTTCTGGGAGTTATAGTATAGTTGCTTTGATGTCATGGCTGCAGAGCTAACAGATGGTAAATGGTGCTGGATATTACGGGCACGTCAGAATGAATGACAAGAATGGTTCTGTCGGGATTATGTGGAGTACACATAGCCCTGAAGCATATACAGTAGGTTGCTGAAGTCCCATTACAATGTGTAAGTCGAATAATAAATATTCCCGTCTGATGATTTATTCAGATGATTTATCAGACTTTTCCACATGAATCCTGAGATCACTTTTTGTCATTTCCACTTCTATGGATGTAAGTATTTGAACGTCATACCTTTAAGCCAACACAGCCCTAAAACATGCAGAATTCCATTTGGCACGTATTCAAGGACACAGCGATGGCTACAAGATGCTATTGTATACTCAGTGAGGCTTTTAAGCATGAACACGTGCCCACGTGGTAGCATATGGAATGTTATCAGCCATCATACTATTTAAAATGGATGAGGGGGCTTTGACATGAATGCCCCTAAAAAGGTAACAGGTCACGTCTCCAGGGCCCTATGTGCATATTCGGTTAGGCATGGTACATCGATCCCTGATAATGCTTAGACACAATGCACAGTCAATCCTCTTCATGCCTCTTGGCACCTACATTTACATATGTCATTCAGCAGACGGAGTGACTTACAGTAGTAGGTGCGTTCAAGTTAATGCTAGTAGTAAAAGCCATTTCAAAAACAAAATCTGCTCTTTGAAGCGGTAGGGTTTCTGACGTTTCCGGGAAGATGGGCTGGGACTCTGCTGTCATATCTTCAGGGAGAAGCTGGTTCTACCATTGGGTGCCAGGACAGAAGAGCTTTGACTGGGCTGAGCGGGAGCTGACCTCCCGTAGGGGTGGGATTTCCAAGAGACCAGAGGTGGCAGAACAGAGTGCTCAGGTTAGGATGTAGGGTTTGAGCAGAGCCTGAAGGTAGGGAGGGGCAGTTCCCCTTGCTGCTCCGTAGGCAACCACCATGGTCTTGTCGTGGATGCGAGCTTCGACTGGAAGCCAATGGAGTTTGCGGAGGAAAAATCAAATCCAATGAAATTGTATTGGTCACGTACACATATTTAGCAGATGTTATTGCAGGTGTAGCGAAATGCTTGTGTTCCTAGCGCTAACAGTATCTAACAATTCACAACAATACACAAAAATTTAAAGTAAAATAATGGAGTTAAGAAATATAAATAATAGGATGAGCAATGTTGGAGTGGCATTGACACAAATATAGTAGAATTGAATACAGTATATACTGTACATATGAAATGAGTAAAGTAGTATGTTAACATTATTAAAAGTGACTAGTGTCCAATTATTAAAGTGACCAGTGATTCCATGTGTCACGCCCTGACCTGAGAGAGCCTTTTTATGTCTCTAGTTTGGTTTGGACAGGGTGTGATTTGGGTGGGCATTCTATGTTTTGTTTTCTAGGTTTCTTTGTTTCTATGTTCTGGCCAGGTATGGTTCTCAATCAGGGACAGCTGTCTATCGTTATCTCTGATTGGGAATCATACTTAGGTAGCCCTTTTTTCCTCCTTTGATTGTGGGTAGTTAACTTTGGTTGTGGCACTAATGCCCTGTAAGCTTCGCGGTTGTTGCGTTTGGTTGTTGTTGGCAAC
Source organism: Oncorhynchus tshawytscha (assembly GCF_018296145.1). NCBI lineage: Eukaryota > Metazoa > Chordata > Actinopteri > Salmoniformes > Salmonidae > Oncorhynchus > Oncorhynchus tshawytscha. The sequence continues at coordinate 51,973,661 of NC_056437.1, read as the reverse complement.
ATTTTAAATAAAAAGGGAAATGTACGCGGCACCTTGGTCTTCTTCCAGCATCGACCGTGACACCATGTCTATGTACAAAAATCTAATCTAATCAAATCAAATGTTATTTGTCACATACACATGGTTAGCAGATGTTGATGCGAATGTAGCGAAATGCTTGTGCTTCTAGTTCCGACAGTGCAGTAATATCTAACAAGTAATCTAACAATTCCCCAACAACTACCTAATACACACAAATCTAAAGGGGTGAATGAGAATATATACATGTAAATATATGGATGAGCGATGGCCGAGCGGCATAGGCAAGGTGCGATAGATGGTATAAAATGCAGTATATACACATGTGATATGAGTAATGTAAGATATGTAAACATTATTAAAGTGGCATTATTTAGAGTGCATTATATAAAGTGACTAGGACAGCATCCTCTAAGGTACAGGGTTGAGTAACCGGGTGGTAGCCGGCTAGTAATGGCTTTTTAACAGTCTGATGGCCTTGTGATAGAAGCTGTTTTTCAGTCTCTCTTTCCCAGCTTTGATGCACCTGTACTGACCTTTTCTTCTGGATAGTAACGGGGTGAACAGGCCGTGGCTCAGGTGGTTGATGTCCTTGATGATATTTTTGGCCTTCCTGTGACATTGGGTACTGTAGGTGTCCTGGAGGGCAGGCAGTGTACCCCCAGTTATGTGTTGAGCAGACCGCGCCACCCTCTGGAGAGTTCTGCGGTTGCGGGCAGTGCAGTTCTCGTACCAGGTGGTGATACAGCCCGACAGGATGCTCCCAATTGTGCATCTGTAAAAGTTTGTCAAGGTATTAAGGGCCAAACCAAATTTCTTCAGCCTCCTGAAGTTAAAGAGACGCTGTTGCGCCTTCTTCACCACACTGTGTGTGTGGGTGGGCCATTCCAGATCGTCCGTAAACACTCCAGCCAGCTGGTATGTGCATGCTCTGAGGATGCGGCTAGGGATGCCATCTGGGCCAGCAGCCATGCGAGGGTTAACAAGTTTAAATGTCTTACTCACGTCAGCCACCGGGAATGAGAGCCCACAGTCCTTGGTAGCGGGCCGCGTCGATGGCACCGTGTTGCCCCCAAAGCGGGCAAAGAAGGTGTTTAGCTTGTCCGGGAGCAAAACGTGTGTCCGTGATGTGGCTTGTTTTCCCTTTGTAATCTGTGATTGTCTGTAGACCCTGCCACATACGTTACGTGTCTGAGCCGTTGAATTGCGACTCCACATTGTCTCTGTACTGACATTTTGCCTGTTTGATTTCCTTATGGAGGGAATAACTACACTCGTTGTCTTCGACCATACTCCCAGTCACCTTGCCATGGTTAAATGCGGTGGTTCGCGCTTTCAGTTTTGCGCTAATGCTGCCATCTATCAACGGTTTCTGATTTGGGTAGGTTTGATTTGACACAGTGGGAACAACATCTGCTCTATACTTCCTGATGAACTCAGTCACCATGTCAGTGTATATGTTGATGTTATTCTCAAAGGCTATGCTGAACATGCCCCAGTCCGCATGATCAAACAATCTTGAAGCATGGATTCCAATTGGTCAGACCAGCATTGAATAGACCTTAGCACAGGTACTTCCTGTTTGAGTTTCTGCCTATAGGAAGGGATGAGCAAAATGGAGTCATGATCTGATTTGCCAAAGGCAGGGCGGAGGTAGCAGTGGTAGAGTATTTTAGAAGTACAGTCAATGTGTTGATAGAACTTCGGTAGCATTTTCTTCAAATTTGCTTTGTTAAAATCCCCAGCTACAATAAATGCGGCCTCAGGATATGTGGTTTCCATTTTGCACAAAGTCCAGTGTAGGGCTGTCGTGGTATGGGCTTGAGGGGGAATAGTCACGGCTGTGACTATAACCAAAGATAATTCTCTTGCGGAGGTAATACGATCGGCATTTGATTGTATACTAGGTCGGGTGAACAAAAGGACTTGAGTTTCTGTACCTTATCACAATCACACCATGAGTAGTTAATCATGAAACATACATCCCTGCCTTTCTTTTTTTGTGAGAGTTCTTTATTCCTGTCTGCGAAATGTACTGAGAAACCAGCTTGCTGTATGGACGGGGACAGTATATCCGGAGAGAGCCATGATTCCGTGAAAAAGAGTATGTTACAGTCCCTGATGTCTCTCTGGAAGGAGATCCTCGCCCTGAGATCGTCTGCTTTATTGTCCAGAGACTGAACATTAGCGAGTAATATACTGGATGGTGTGCATGCCTCCTGAGTCGGACTAGAAATCCACTCCAAATACCTCTTGGAGCAGCCTCTGGGATAAGTTCAATTGCCCTAGGGGGAACGAACAAAGGATCCAATCTGGGAAAGTCGTATTCCTGGTGAGTTACCGCCACTCTGTATGTATATTTAATAGCCTTTCAATGGGGAATGGTAGTAGCTGCCAGGAGCACCAATTTGAGTAAAGAACTGCAACGCTGCTGGGTTTTTCATGCTCAACAGTTTCCCGTGTGTATCAACAATGGTCCAGCAACCAAAGGACATCCAGCCGACTTTACACAATTGTGGAAAGCATTGGAGTCAACATGGGCCAGCAACCATGTGGAACGCTTTGGACACCTTGTAGAGTCCATTCCCTGACGAATTGAGCCTGTTCTGAAAGTGTTCCTAATGTTTAGTACACTCAGTGTATATTTCCACACTACAAGGTTAATGAGAATAATACTGTGAAGTTGTGAAAATGCCCCTTTAGTGTAAGAGCTGTTTGAAAATAAAATTACAGCCTATTTTGGTGGGGTGGAGTTTTGGCCTGCCTGGTGTGATGGAGTGATGAATCACGATTCACCAACTGGCAGTCTAATGGACAAATCTGGGTTCGGCAGGTGCCAGGAGAACGCTTACCTACCCAATGCATAGTGCCAACTGTAACGTTTGGTGGAGAAGGAATAATGGTCTGGGGCTGTTTTTCATGGTTTGGACTAGGCCCATTAGTTCAATGACAAAGACATTCTAGATGATTATGTGCTTCCAACATTGTGGCGACAGTTTGTTTCAGCATGACAATGCCCCCAGTGCACAAAGTGAGGTACATACAGAAGTGTTTTTTCAAGATCGGTGTGGAAGAATGGCTTGCAGAGCCCTGACATTAACCCCATCGAACACCTTTGGGATGAATTGGAACGTTGACTGCAAGCCAAGCATAATCGCCCAACATCCGTGCCCGACCTTACTACTGCTGTTGTGACTGAATGGAAGCAAGTCCCCACAGCAATGTTCCAACTTCTAGTGGAAAGCCTTCCCAGAAGAGTGGAGGCTGTTATAGCAGCAAAGGGGGGGACCAACTCCATATTAATGCCCATGATTTTGGAATGAGATGCTCGACAATCAGGTGTCCACATACTCCTGGTCAAGTAGTGTATTTTTGACACAGTAAGGTACTTCATTGTTACACAGAAATTATTTGATATTGAGATTTAAAAAACTGCTGCATGTCCTTTAACAATGTTTTTCCATTTCTCCTGTCACAAGGGGATTTAAGATGAAATCGTCAACCCTGTTATGGTCAAACCTGTTAGATTATTTGGCACTTAATATGCTCTTACCCCAGTAATTTTTGTATTTAACCTCTTGAGATGGGAAAACGTTTATTTTTATGAAGTGGAAAATAATCCTCTCCGTGACAGAATGTTTTTTAACCAAACTGCACATCTCAAAAGTCACCAAATTATGGGAATAACCCACTGCAAGATCAAATGGGTGTTTGATTATTTGTGTCTAAGAAATATTTCAAATAGGACACACCCTTTACAGGAGGAGTGCATCAAAGTGCATATTCATCCATTTCTCCCGTCCTACTTGACTCTCAGCTCCTCCCTCACCTGAAGGACTGGCTGGGGTGGGGATGACTGATGGATGTGCTGACACACCATCATAGCCTGGGCGGAGAACAATAAATACTGAGGCCATTCATTCATAGGGATGCTGCATAGAGTTGAGGCCAGCTGCATCCGTTTGTAACGGCAGAGCCTGCAGAGCTGCTGGGACTAAAATCGAGTTAGAATATTGGTAATGACATAAGAGACTCCCGGACACTGTTCTGGCCAGCAAACCGGGAGTTCAGTTTGGTCTGGAGATGACCTTTCTATAAAGCACATCCTTGTTCATTCCCAGCATGAGGTGCAGCTGACAAATACGTCTGTTTATACACAGCAATACGTTACCTGGGATTTCGTTACGAGCTGATAACAGCTCTGCAGAATTAAGCCATGCTGTTTTTTTCCCCTTCTGTCACTAATTTTGTCCCAGGAAGATACAGTATATTTGGGAACGGAAATATTGTTTTGGAAAAAATGTGTTTAACTATACCAGCTCTGTCTCTGTGAATGACCTTTCTTTCATTGAGAGTACATGCTGAAAGGTAGATGGAGAGCGAGAGAGATTAAAGTTTACTCATTGGCAGAGGTGTAGTCCAGAGCTCTCAGTGGTTCCATTCTATTCTGGCAGAGCTTGGGACAGAGTGGATAAGTGAAAAGACTGACTCTTAGCCTGGATTGACTTTGTTCTGTGTTGAGATGGCCAAGGTATAAACTCAGTGCCAAGGAGCTGAAACATCTCCTTTTTCTATTAGTGGGAGAACAGGGGACCTTTACCTCTGCTTGGGTGAAATGCCAAAAAGCACTTGTTATTCCCATAATGTTACGTCCTCAGTAACCAAGTCAACTGGGTTTCATAACACAAACAGATGTCAATTGTTTAACTATTCAAAAAGCAAAAGGGTCAAAATACACAAAGAACATCATTCAAACAACACATGTACAGTACATGAGGTTTATAATGTACAGCAAATTAAAATAAACAATTGTGTCCCTAACTTACTGGTAGGTACTGGCTACAGTATGAGGGAAATGTTTTGGAAACCCTTGCCAATTGATGGCCAGATGTAACATATGCAGAGCACATCACACACAGTAATATGACTTAACGACCAGACCCTATTTTCCTTCCCCACCTCAGTCAGTGCCATAGGATTCCATTAGTCCTATTAGTGGAGCTGGAGCAACTGAAACACACTGCAAAGACAGGTCACCGAAAAGTCAGTCGCCACCAAAAATGAAATTTGGAAACAAGATGTCACCAAAACACAGACACTTAAAACTGAACTCCATTCACTTTTATTTTCATCATGTTCCCTTTTTTAAATATTTTTTTTTTATATACTTGAAAGAAGAGGAGGGGGTTAAATTCTCATTGGAAAACAGGAGGGTAAAGATTTACAAAACAATGTCCTCGGTGAACAGAAATGTACAACGTTACATAATCATATTAACGGACCAAAAATCATCATTAAAAAGAAAGTACAAATTGATGGGGATAGCGCATTTAAGGCAATTGCTAGTTAGCGAAGTTTGCTCCAAAATAGTGTCAATCATTCCCCCTACATTGTAACGTAACAGAAGTGGGCCACGTTCATGTATGTACAGGTATGTAATGGGATGCCTTAGGTTCCTAGGCCTCTGAATAGGGTCGGGAGGGGAAGCTAGCTCGGGTGGATGTGGGTGAGGCGGTTGGACGGGATAGGTAGTTAATATTGCAGCACCAGGACATAGTCAGGGTGAAAGGAGAGAAGCAGAACCAGGCAGGTATACATTGCATCAACTTTCTCCTATTTCAGTTTGGAGAAGGGGGTGGGGGGGGTAGGAAGGTTAGAACTAACCCCTGTGGTGTCCATGGTGCTGAAAAAAAGTGTTAGTGAAATAGAGCAAAGCAAGCGACACGTCATTGCTGCAAGAGGTACTGTGCAGTATTCATGGTCACTTTGCTGAGATGACAATGACCATAATCAGACAGAAAGCTGTTTAGGATGTAGGTAGGTAAACAGGATGTAGAATTTACAGCTCGTTCTGTTCTTTTAACGGGAGTGTTAAACGTCATTCAGTATAAACCACGAAACTCCTGCTGGTGGGCTACAGTTGATTATCTTGAAAGAGCACAAAATAGAGGGAGTGTGACAGGGAAAAGGGGGGAGGAAAATATTATTATACCAATTATTTGAAGTTCAGTACAATCGAGGAAATAGAGTTCATTTGCAGCTGTCGCCACAATAAACAGAGCAATTCATACGTTCTGGTACTTAGAAACTGCCGAGCAGCTCTACTGTAGAGGGGACAGCGTTCATATTCACAGAAGGAAGGAAAGAAACTACAGGAAATCATCAAGACACAATGTACATATCAACACATGTATATAGAGAGGGTCTTTTTTCTCTCTGTGGAAATCTTGGTACATGGGGATCGACTGGGACCGTTGGTTTGTTCCGAAAGGAAAAGAAGTAGAACCAGAGATGCCCACTCTGTCTGCTGGTTTAAAACAAAGAAAGTGAAGGTCTCAAAACAGAAGCCCGGTCAGTGTGTGAGCACATAGTGGATCCTCTCTCTCCCATCCTTCTCTCTCGCTCTGCCGTCCCCATGATCTGCTTCCGACCAGAGGAGACACATTGTCCTGAGTGTCCCATGTCCCGCGTCTCCTGGTCAGAGAACAGTCAGTCAGTCACCATCAGATCAGCCAGTCACCATGCTCACAGGCCCTGAGTCAGGTCTCGTCGCTCCTGTGAAGGGGTGCGTTCACACATACGAGTGTCTGTTCGGGTTTATAAGAGGCAGAGGGGAGGGAGGGAAGCCTACAGCAGCCTTTCCTTTCCTCTCTTGTCTGAAGTCTGGGTGTAGTCTGGGTGTAGTCTGGGTGTAGTCTGGGTGTAGTTTGGGTGTAGTCTGTGTGTAGTCTGGGTATAGTCTGGGTGTAGTCTGGGTGTAGTTTGGGTGTAGTCTGGGTGTAGTTTGGGTGTAGTCTGGGTGTAGTCTGGGTGTAGTTTGGGTGTAGTCTGGGTGTAGTCTGGGTGTAGTCTTGGTGTAGTTTGGGTGTAGTCTGGGTGTAGTCTGGGTGTAGTTTGGGTGTAGTCTTGGTGTAGTCTGGGTGTAGTCTGGGTGTAGTTTGGGTGTAGTCTTGGTGTAGTCTGGGTGTAGTCTGGGTGTAGTCTGGGTGTAGTTTGGGTGTAGTCTTGGTGTAGTCTGGGTGTAGTCTGGGTGTAGTTTGGGTGTAGTCTTGGTGTAGTCTGGGTGTAGTCTGGGTGTAGTCTTGGTGTAGTCTGGGTGTAGTTTGGGTGTAGTCGGACGGTGGTAGGTGGTGTAGCGTTCCCCTGCATGGCAGAGATAAGATATCCCGGAATTTGGTTTCCACGATGTCTGTGAGTGGGTTTGGTGTGTGTATGTATGTGTGTGTGTGGGGGCGCGCACGTGTGATGTGTGTGTGCCCCTGGTCTGCCTGTGTATGCTATATTTGTGTATGTGTGTGTGTGTGTGTGTGTTTCCAGTATGTTTGTGTTAGCGTGTCCAGTGTATATGTGTATATGAGTTCCAGTTACCCCACTGAGTTTAGTGAAGTTCCATGTTCCAAGGACCAGGACAGTGCAGTGCAGCATACATGGTGTGTATCCCCAGAGTGAGGTCCCAAATCAAAGAGGTGTGAATTCCCAGCCATGTCCATTACCACTCACTATTACAACACGAGCCAAAAAGATGACTCGCTTCACCAAAAAATGAAAACCACTGCGGTCACAAACACAATCTCCAGGCTGCAAACAAAGAGAGAAAGAGAGAGAGAGACATAGAGAGACCGTATGAGATCAATGTAACAATGGCGGAAGCATTATCCAAAGGGAGAACTATGAAGCTGCAATGGAGCTGGTAGACCAAAACAAAGCTTGCATGCCAAGAACACAAAGTCACAGTCTGACAAAGGTAAGCACTAAATTAATGCTGTTATTCATAACTTTTAAGGAAGAATGGGTTGGCTCCCAGGGAATAATGGCTTCCAGTGTCATTAGGAAAATGATTAGCTACATATAGCATGATTCCCTAAACAACGAAACTCTATGAATCACAACTGTGAAAAGACATGTTGGCCACACAACATAGATGATTCCACTCCTATGACTATCACAGGTCCTGATGGTCGCTAGGGAGATGGAGAACAACAGGAGAAACAGACAAGAGTGCAGAGAGGAAGAAGGGAAGAATCTCTGTGTTTGTCGACCAGGACAGACTTACCTCTGCTGCAGGAGATGTCAACGACATCAAGGCCAAATGATAAAGGCAAGAGAAAAGAATAAGAACAGAAACAAAAACTGCAGAGAGAGAGAAAGAGAGAAAGAGAGAGAGAGAGAGTGAGTCGGGAAAACAGAAGACGTGTTAGCCACAGGCAGGAACAAAGGAAGCTTTAGGAAGTTACAAAGACACTACTAAGTAGGGGGGCTATAGTAGCTATAGCAGAACTATAGTAGAGCTTGGGTTACCTGGGAATGTCTGTGGACTAGAGCATAAAACACAATCTGTGTCTCTGAGGCGTGTACATTCTCAACAGTTTTTACCCCCAAGCCCTAAGACTCCTGAACAGGTAATCAAATGGCTACTAGGACTATTTGCATTGTGTGCCTCCCCCCTCTTTTTACGCTGCTGCTACTCTCTGTTCATCATATATGCATAGTCACTTTAACCATATCTACATGTACATACTACCTCAATCAGCCTGACAAAACGGTGTCTGTATGTAGCCTCGCTACTTCTATAGCCTCTCTACTGTATGTAGCCCGTCTTTTTACTGTTGTTTTATGTCTTTACCTACCTATTGTTCACCTAATACCTTTTTGGCACTATTGGTTAGAGCCTGTAAGTAAGCATTTCACCTGTTGTATTAGGCACACGTGACAATTGATTTGATTTGATATAACTTTAAAAGTCCTGGCATAACTGAACCCCTCATTTCCCTCAGTATTGTGCATCAAGGGAAGGAGAACTACAGGCCACGCCTCATTATGTTTGGCTCATTAACTAGTCAGTGACGTGGGGTTCAGAGAGGTCTGCCTGATGCGTGACTATAAGGAAAGGGTCGTCTGAGTGTCAGTCAGGGTGAAAACCTTAGAGACAACCACACATTATATTACATCTTTTAACAGACCCCTTCAGGTCACAGAAGCATCACAGGGCCTGAGTCCCAAATGGTACTCTATTTTCTTTATAGTGCTCGACATCTGGTCAGGGCCCATTGGGCTCTGGTCAAAAGTAGTGCATTAGATAGGAAATTGGATGGCATTTGGGATGTAGTCAGTTTATAGCCGACGGGAGAGGAGAGAGCAAAACCGGTCTGACGGTAAATATCTCTGCCGGCCATCTTACCTTCTCCTCCAGATCCTTAATCTGTCTCCTCTGGATGTCTGTCTTATCCTCCAAGTCCCGGATTCTCTGAAAAGATTGTAAAGCAAATATTGTTGTTCCCTTAGCGAATATAAAAAATATATAAAAATCTATTCAACAGTAACATTGCATGCAATAGCTCAACTGTATGCCAAGCCAACACAAATATGCTCCATACATTTATATTTTACATAGATTTCTGGATCAGCACTGGGAAATGTAAATAAACGTTTGAGAAAACATTAGGAAAACAGTCATGTACAGTTGTATGTTCAGTATTACAGTTTTGGTGTATCAGTGAAGATTATTTAGGTACATTTCGCATTTCATTGGAGCATCTGACTGTGGCATGGTTTATTGATTCAATAAATGTTTTCTGGGGAACCATGGGACTGGTGATGCTGACAGCTTTGCCCTTGGAGTGGCCTGGTAAGTGGTTCACCAGCTGGGTGCGTGTGAGAGGCTGGCACAGTGCTGCTACCCCTGGAGTGACTCAGTCAGTGTAAACTGTAAATAAATGGAGCATCGCCCTCTTCTGTAGCATTGAGGAACTGCAACAGCAGCATCATCTCCCAGCCTGCTTTGTTCCATGTTAAAAACTACAATTTAGAATTGAACAACCTTGTGTTCATTCAAGTGAACATATGACGTGTTCTATTAAATGTTTCAACTGCTTAGAGTATCAATATCAAGTCAATGTCAGGTGTGAGTGTGGCACTCTGTTTTGAACAGACGTTCGGGATCTGTGAAAGTCCTGTCATCCAGCTGTTCTTTATGGACATATTTTAGGCGGGTGCAGGTGTGAATCCCTCAAGTTAAATTATCAAAGGGAGTTTATGCCATATGTTGACTTATACAGGTACAGTGCCTTGCAAAAGTATTCATTGCCCTTGGAGTTTTTGAGGCAAGGAGGGCATTCAGCCGAGTGGCAACAAAGAGACCAAAGATAACCCCGAAGGAGCTGCAAAGCTCCACAACGGAGATTGCAAGTATCTGTCCATAGGACCACTTTAAGCCATACACTCCACAGCGCTGGGCTTTATGGAGGAGTGGCTTAAATAAAATTTAAATAAGCAAACACATTCAGTGTTCGCCAATAGGCATGTGGGAGACTCCCCAAGCATATGGAAGAAGGTACTCTGGTCAGATGAGACAAAAATTGAGCGTTTGTGTCTGGCGCAAACGCTATGTCTGGCGCAAACCCAACACCTCTCATCACCCCGAGATGAGAGGCATCATGCTGTGGGGATGGTTTTCATTGGCAGGAACTGGGAAACTGGTCAGAATTTAAGGAATGATGCCTGGTGCAAAATACAGGGACATTCTTGAGGGAAACCTGTTTCAGTCTTTCAGAGATTTGAGACTGGGACGGAGGTTCACCTTCCAGCAGGATAATGACCATAAGCTTACTGCTAAAGCAACACTTGAGTGGTTTAAGGGGAAACATTTAAATGTCTTGGAATGGCCTAGTCAAAGCCTAGATCTCAATCCAATTGAGAGTCTGTGGTATGACTTAAAGATTGCTGTACACCAGCGGAACCCATCCAAATTGAAGGAGCTGGAGCAGTTTTGCCTTGAAGAATGGGCAAAAATCCCAATGACTATATGTGCCAAGCTTATAGAGAGATACGCCAAGAGACTTGCAGCTGTAATTGCTGCAAAAGGTGTCTCTACAAAGTATTGTCTTTGGGGGGTGAATAGTTATGCACACACAAGTTCCATTTTTTGTCTTATTCCTTGTTCGTTTCACAATAAAAAATATTTTGCATCTTCAGGTAGGCGTGTTGTGTAAATCAAATGATAAAAACTCCCCCAAAAATCTATTTTAATTCCAGGTTGTAAGGCAACAAAATAGAAAAATGCCAAGGGGGGGAGGGGGGTGAATCCTTTTGCAAGTCACTGTATGAAGGTGCAACAGGCCAGGGTTCTCCTGGTGTAACCACTACCTTGGTGTAACCAACAGGTATCGACCCTGGGATGTCTGTTTGACTCAGAAATGTGTTAGTACACTGAGCTGGACATTAGCTCTGGGGACTAACACAAACTTTCAGGTCTACAGTGTCAGACAAGACTACTCACCGAGCAAACATATATTTGGGTCGTTCCACAAAATAAGTACCTTTTGTATCCCTCTGATATTTTAAGTGAAATTGTGCACCAATATCGAATTGTAAAACCCAGTTATATTCAATGAAGTGCCCTTTAATATAGACCACAGGGAGAACTCAAGAAATCCAATTTTCTATAAGAATAAAGACTTCCTAAAGTGCCAAAATTCTGCATTTTGACATGTCCCTCCATGCAGCCTCTGTGACTTTTTGGAAGATTTAAACCAACTTATTAAACCCAACATTTCTCCAAGTTTCTCCAAGTAATTTCTGAAGATTATTATTCATTTAATGTGATTACTGATTCATTTTAAGAAAAATAAAACCCTATCCCTCCTTTTAAGGTCAACCCTGTTATGTGAACATAACTCTCGTTTCTTTTTTACGTATTTAAAAAAAAACATTGAACATCTAGTAGTCAAATCATAGCGCATGGGCATGTTTCTGGCCATTTTGAGCCTGTAATCGAACCCACAAATGCTGATGCTCCAGATACTCAACTAGTCCAAAGAAGGCCAGTTGTATTGCTTCTTTAACCAGAACAACAGTTTCAGCTGTGCTAACATAATTGCAAAGGGGTTTTCTAATGATCAACTGGCCTTTAAAATGATAAACTTGGATTAGCTAACACAACGTGCCATTGGAACACAGGAGTGATGGTTGCTGATAATGGGCCTCTGTACGCCTATGTAGATATTCCATTAAAAATCATAATTTTCCAGCTACAATAGTCATTTACAACATTAATTAACAATGTCTACACTGTATTTCTGATCAATTTGATGTTATTTTAATGGACAAAAAAAAGTGCTTTTCTTTCAAAAACAAGGACATTTCTAAGCGACGCCAAACCTTTGAACGGTAGTGTAGCTCTCCAGTAGGTGCAACAAAACATTCACGGGCCATTCTCTCAAAAGTGGGGTTACAAGTTTATCAACTTTCAAAGCAGAATTACTTTCTCATTGCTCCTCAACTGCAGTGTATGTTACGTTTAATCTTTCTAGCTCGGAGTCTCTAGTTTTATCCAACGTAGGAACACAGCATTTCAAACGTTGCTACATAGGAACGGACCCAGGTGGTGGCTCACATATGATTGTATATTGTACCTGATGGGCCTGGTGGAGCAGCTCCATCCTCTCAGCCAAGACCTGACAGTCGAACTCTCGGCTCTTCCTCAGCATCTGCCTGCGTAACTTCTCCACGGACGTACGAAGCTCATCCTTCTGCATGTCACTGAGAGGCTCGCCGTATCCAATCACCTTATCCTGCTGCAGTGCGTTGTACAGAGTAGCCTCCAGCTCCTGGATTTGCTGGGGGGGGGGGGTCAAGGGCGATAGTTAGCTACAGTGACGATAATGATACGTGTAGATATTCATCATTTATAGTAAGTCGGTACTGGCTAGGGGAGTTGTGTATGGATTGCATGCACGAATGCACAAACGCATGCACGCACACACACACACACACAACAAACACACATTTATGTTACCCTCACAGTATGATCAAACCGCATATTAAATGTAATACCTTTGAGGCCAATAAAAAAGTAAGCCTGTATTTAAAGGTAGGTGGCTGAATGAGTAGGAATGCATCTGGGGGGCACTCACCACGTAGGCCTGATCCAGGGCTGACTTCCTGTAATCCAGCTCCTCCTCCAAATAGCCTTTCTGCTTACAGAACATCTCCTGCGGAGGACAGTTCTCTCCAGTCAGTGCTCTGATCTCAATACTGTGGCTGAAGAACTTCGCTACCAACCTCACCGGTCAATAACGTCACGCAACAGTTAGTGATAGGTAATGTCGTCTATACGCCTTCGAATTCGGGAGTCTTTTTTTGTACTTATGTACGACGCGGGAATTACAGTTCTTCGAGCATCTCTTCCATCGTGTTGTGCACAGACATCTGGCACTTTCATTTCATGGAACCGAGTAAACACTTCTCAAGTCAAGCCCAGTCCGTGTCAAGTGACTGTGAGTGAGGGATGTGAACGGAGAAGGGACTCACCATCTCTAGCTCCAGATCCATCATCTTCTGGTGCAGCGCTGCCTCTGTGCCCTCGATCTGTTGTATCCACTAGGGGGAGACAAAGACAACAAAACTCAGATAAGAAACAATGCCATACAAAATGGCTATTCTATTGCTTACAAGTTACTCTGAACTAAGCATCAATATTTGTACTGTATTTGCATACCTTTTCAGCAAGAGAGAGGACAGTGCTAGCTTGAATAATGGCCACTTGCTCCTCATTTCGCAAGTTCTAAAAAAAAAAGAAAAAAAAAGAAAAAAAAGGTTAAACAATCCTGATTCTCCAGTCTTCACACAATGGAGTGAATATTTACTTGCAAAAACATCAGTAATAACATCCCTTCCAAGCAGGCTTACCCCGTTATCACCCAGAATGTCTAGCAGCTTGATCAGGTCAGGTATACAGACATCCTGGGGAAGGATCAAAATTAACAATCAGCATCGTATTTCACCTAAAAATTGCTTCGCAGAAAGACAAAATATGATGTCTTGTAACACTAATGAGATACTATTGAGACAGGTTATACCTTCACTCCTTCCTTCATGCAGTAGATCTGCAGGGCGCTGACACCCTCGGAGAACGGATGCATGCGGAGATGATTAAACGGAGGGGATTTCCGCTCACGCTCCTACAGGAGGAACATGTCATTTACTTCATCCGTTAACAGCATTGGTTAAATTGATTGAATGGTTGGACAAAGAAGGGACATTTCCTGCTGTTTTATTCTTTGTCCAGTAGATGGCAGCACTGTTCTTTTGGGGGCTTATTGCTGTATCTGCACTGCAGCACAGAATGCACAAAGCCCTGTGTTCTGAGCCTGTCTGAGCCTGGCCATGGGGGGAAGGGGAGGAATACAGAGATCCCAGAGACAAGACTGATATTAGTGCTGAGAGATTAGTACTTTTTGAGGTCGGTTCGGTTTCAGTTCGATTATTTTTTAAACTATCACGGCTTTCGATTTCAATTTATTATTTTTTAATTGGGGGGGGGGGACATTAAATGCACTATGCATTATTTGGGTTGAATGCTGTAACAACATAGAATGAAATAATTACTAAAAGTCCCATGATGGTAGTGACTGCCCATGACTGCTTATCACTTATTTACCATTTATTCACATTGTGTTTCTTACATTTGTTTTAGGCCTATTTGACGACTAACATTTAATTCCATCATCTCGTCTCCAAAGAGCTGCTGCCTATGCTGTCTGACAAAATCACTATTTTAGTAGTTCTTCAAATTAAATAAGGCATACTTGATTGACTGCTGAATACCAACTATGAATCGTAGATCATGTATTTTCAGATAAAGATACCTCACAAAGCAACTGCTCTCCATCCCTCTTAATCGCACATTCTTCTGTCTGTTCTCTCAGTCTCAGACAGGACAAGGAGCTGCGCAATTGATTATGGTCAATGTAATTAAATTGGAGGAAAAACCTATCTGAAAACCCCACCTCAAACTTGTATCTCAAACAGACTGTTTAAAAAAATTCTTGCTATTTCCTCATAGAGCATGATGTCATACTCCTGAGGAGGATGAGGTGGCCAATCAGTGGTCTACTCTCGTGAATATTTTTAATAACCGGTATTCATTCTGTTGTTGGGGTACGCCCACATCATTCCAACACAAAAAGGCGGCTTTGTAGCATACTTAACTACAATTTTTTGGAAGGAAGACTGTTTCACTCATGATGTAAGTAATCATAGGTCATATTTCATAGAGATCTGGAAACACTGGACAGTTACATAAAAAAATGATTGTTATAAATATAATGTATATTCCCAAAACATCAATTGAAAATGATACTGTTGCTACTTCCTGTTGTCATGGATTTTTCATTTACAGTCCAGTGTCAAAATACTGGTTTTAAATGTCCAAATTCATAATAGTCTGAAATAGGTCATGAAACATAAAAATTACTCCGTAAACATACGTGTCACACTTGTGCTCAGAGTACTTGTATTTTTTTCTAAATTAGTACCTTATTAACTGCACATGCACCAGCATTTTCAAAGCGTTCTCAAACTGATTAGCATGTTTTATTGTAATCAATAGTGCACGCAAATTAATCGCATAGATATTGTATTGAAATCAATGGAACTGGGACAATAACCACAGTGACATGTACCATTTGTGCTCTTCTAAAAGACAAACCACAACAAACTTGTGTAAATTACATATACCTGATGATAGATGAGAACCTATAGTAGCCATGTATCAACTAATCTGTTTACGGTAGATGGCCAATACGAAAAGGAAATGCAACACTTTTTTGACTGGATCATTTCAACGAATCGTCACCTCACATCCGTGTGTTTGTTTGTGGTCGGTGACTTTTATACAGAGATTTTGCTCCAAATTATTTATTGCTCCGATATTATTTATTTATTTGAGTTTTCTAAGTCATGCGTGTATGATAATACGTGGCAGGCGTGTATGGGCGTGTATGATAATACCGACAGTACCAAACCAAAGATATCGTAGCATCAATGTAGCATCATCTCGATGACTAAACTTATATTAAAATCACTAATCTGAGGTAAAAAAGGATGTGCAATTCCACTAAATGTTATGTTTTGAAAATGCAAGCGCATGTAAGTAAGGTAGTAACACAAATGGTCCACGTTAGGTAAATAAGCCATTTAAAAATATATATATATGGACAAATATAACAACAATTCAATTTAAGATGACAGTATATGTTGCCCACTCACAAACTATTCCACCAATGACATATATTTCTCACTCATTTAACCATTTAGAGTAAAAAAATGCATTGAAACACAATTTAACTGGGCACTCTAGACTAGAGCTTCCATAGTGTCTGTGCAGCAGCCTGAACGTTCGACGTCCTCACCTCTAGTTCCAGTATTCTGAATTCCAGGAGCTCATTCTGGTCCTTGGAGTCTTGCAGCTCCTGTTGCTGTCGACTACATTTTCCATCCAACTTCTCCACCTGCAGAAGACCAGAGGGATAGTATGAAGGTCAGAGCCTGCCAGTAGCATGGACTTCCATACCCTATACAATATCAAGTGGTGCATGGTGAATGTTCAGATCCAAAATGACTACCGTGTATCACCCTTCCTGCTAGCAGACATTGGTGGAGGACAAAGTGAGTTGATTTTAAAATACAAAAGTAAATAATGATGCATAGTGTAATGCAATATTACTATCATATCAATGATATCATAGCAGGACAGACCTTATCCAGCAGCTCCTGATTCCTCCTGAAGAACAGCTGTTTCTCCTCTACCCACTTGGAGTCCTGCGAGAGGAGAACCAGGTTTCAATGAGGGAAAAATGTTATTCTCTTGCAGATGTACTTAACTTGATCACTCTGTTGTTGAAAAGATAATTTTTCTGCGCCGCAGGAAATGTAAACCTGTAGTAGTTTTAAAAAGTCTTGTAATTCCCACTTTAACATTTCTGACTTGATTTGCCCATATAATTATAACACACAGAATAATTCAAATGTCCTGTTGCTGCTGTGAGAAACTGGTCAAATTAAGATAGTACATCTATACTTGCAGCCATATAATTAGAATGAGTGTACCAATGAGTTTCCCAGTCAAATTGCCATGGTCAGAGGTTCTATGCCAATTCTACTCATTCTATTTCTATGGTTACAACATACTAAAATGCTATACAAAATCTAACATATCACGCAGATAGATATCACAGCTATCCCATCATGGATAGCATTTAAGTTTGTTAACTTAACTGACCCACACTGTATTAAATACTAGCGTCAATCACAAACCAAACTCAGAATTGTTCTTCTCTGTTGTGCGGCAACAGAATCAAAACCATTCATTGACTTTTCCTCTGTCCCCAAGACTAATCACTATTGACAGTCCAACTCTGGAGTTGTAATTACATTTTCACAGCCCCGTTACATTTGGTACTCCTAGTATTTTTTAAATAATTGCATAATAACTATAGTCACATACATTACAAGCCATCCATGTGCAGTTAGAGACTGGGACATTGTATATAGCCTTCCTCTATGTCGTAGGTTGTGTCCCAAATGGCACCCCATAGTGTACTTCTTTTGACCAGACATAGCCCTATGGACCCTGGTCAAAAGAAGTACAGGAGGGTTGCGTCACTTGAGTGGGTTGAGTCACAGACGTGAACTTCCTGTCTTCAATGCAGTGGAGGAGAACTTTGTGGGCTATACTCAACTTTGTTTCAGGGTGGTAAGTTGGTGGTATGTTGATATCCCTCTAGTGGTGTGGAGGCTGTGCTTTGGCAAAGTGGGTGGGGTTATATCCTGCCTGGTTGGCCCTGGCCGTGGGTATCGTTGGACAGGGCCACAGTGTCCCCCGACCCACCCGTGTCTCCGTCTCCAGTATCTATGCTGCAATAGTCTATGTGCTGTGGGGCTAGGGTCAGTCTGTTATATTTGGTGTAATTCTCTTGTCTTATCTGGTGTCCTGTGCGAGTTGAAGTATGCTCCCTCTAATTCTCTCTCTCCCTCCCCTCCCAGAGGACCTGAACCCTAGGATCATGCCTCAGGACTACCTGGACTGATGACTCCTGGCTGTCCACAGTCCACCTGGCCGTGCTACTGCTCCAGTTTCAACTGTTCTGCCTGCGGCTAGGGAACCCTGACCTGTTCACCGGACGTGCTACCTTGTCCTGGACCTGCTGTTTTCGACTCTCTCTCTCTACTGCACCTGCTGTCTCGACCTCTGAATGCTTGGCTATGAATAGCCAACTGACATTTACTCCTGAGGTACTGACCTGTTGCACCCACTACAACCATTGTGATTATTATTTGACCCTGCTAGTCATCTATGAGCGTTTGAACATCTTGAAGAACAATCTGGCCATAAATGGCCATGTATTCTTATAATCTCCACCCTGCACAGCCAGAAGAGGACTGGCACCACTCAGAGCCTGGTCCCTCTCTAGGTTTATTCCTAGGTTCCTGCCTTTCTAGGGAGTTTTTCCTAGCCACCGTGCTTCTACATCTGCATTGCTTGCTGTTTGGGGTTTTAGGCTGGGTTTCTGTATAAGCACTTTGTGACATCTGCTGATGTAAAATGGCCTTTATAAATACATTTGATTGATTGATTGATTGTATAGTATATAATATAATATGAAATAAGGGTGCCCTTTGGAATGCAGCCCATGTCTTAGTGTTGGTCTGTGGGATATTGTCATTTACCTGTCCTTTGTGGGCAAGCTCCTTCTCCAGGTCTTCTATCTTGGCCTTGTACCTGAGAACGTCTGCATGGAGCTGCTCCTGAGCCTGTGACCCACAACATATCCACATTAACATCAACCATTTGATACAGCCGTATGTGACGGATGCTGTTGTTATAGAACACATGGGCATTGATAGTTGTAGTGGAGTATATAGTCTGTATGCAGTCTTATACACAATTTGACTGAATACAGAAACAAATCTGGCATGACTGCATCCCTATTGCCCCAGATAATGCAAAAATACAATCGTATGCGGGTGACATTTAACTGAAAATGAATGGCTTGTCTACTGTACCTTAGCTTCCATCTCAGCGTCTAGAAGGCCCCCTTGATGTTCCTGTAGCAGGGCGTATGCCCTCTGTAAGGCCTGGTATTCTCTGGTCAGCTGCCTGAAGCGCAGCTCCGACTCCTCGTTAGCCAGTCCCTGTGTTGATGGACGGACCCCAGGGTTAGAGAGAAGACATTGGGAACAGGAGAGCGTGAGAGGAATGCCAGGATGAGAAATGATAGATAAGAGAGATTAGAAACACATTGGTTCAGAAAGACAGAAGTGAAAGTTCATGACGTGGCAGGTAGCCTAGTGGTTAAGACCATTGGGCCGCTAACCGAAAGGTCTCTGTTTCAAATCCCCGAGCCGACTAGGTGAAAAATCTGTCAACGTGCCTTTGAGCAAGGCACTTAAACCTAATTGCTCCTGTAAGTTGTGCTGGATAAGAGCGTCTGCTAAACTACTAAATATTGCATGGATGCTGCTGATGCAAATGTTATTGATCACTTATCGTAAATAAAGTTCCCTCTCCACCCAGGTTCTGTGTCTATTTCCTGTGACGTGAACAGGTCTCACCTCATCCAGGTCTTCATCGGGAGTGGCTGGGGTGCGGTCCATGCGAAACGAAGCCACGGAGGACGTCTCCGAGTCCATGGATTCCTCATCGTATCCAAAGAAGGTGTCCACTACAATGTGCCTCTGTGTAGGGAGAGATCATAGGATTGTTTGGAAATCTGAGATTTCCCAAGGCAGATGACTGTATTATGGTATCGATCTTGTTTATTTGTTCTCTCCTATGAGGAGAAACACATTAGCGATCAAACGTGGCTTCCTCTACCTTTATTTGCCTGTTGCTTCGTTTATGCCTCTTCTTCCGCAGGAGCTTTTCCCTGTCCTGAGAGACACAGAGTATATCAGAACGACCAACAAACAAACATACAACATTAGCAACCATGGATGTGTTTCATTTGACCATTTGTATCTGGCAAAGAACAAAATACTGTGTGTACACCAGTTCTCTTAATGCTTTATTTAGATTGTAAAGCAATTGTCTCTTGTGACAGACTGCTAATATACAGTAAATGTTATCTAGCCAGTACACACACCATTTGGTTCTGGGTACCACCGAGATTAGTAAATCAACACCTTTGATCGTTTTAGAAGTGCAAGCCTATTTGACTAAATGTATTTGCACGAGTTTTACATTGATTAAAAAAAAGTGAACATCCCCAAAATAAACCTATTGTTGGTGGTGAAGTCATATTTCTAAAAAGACAACTCACTCTTGTCAGCTCGTCGATGATGCTCTGCTGCTCCAGTACCTGCAGCTTAAGGAACTCAATCTCCTGGTCGTCGTGTGCCTGGTCCAGATCATTCAGAGACTTACAGTTGGATTTCTTCAGTGGTGGGTGGGAGCTGATCTTCTCCTTCTACACACACAGAGTGGAACCAGTTGTACGGGAGTTAGAACCTTCTCTATCTCTCAGTATGTGCTCATCATGAATAATGAATATGTGTGGTGGTTAGGGTACCGAGGCCCAAGCCACAATGTAATGCACTTCTAAATCTACAAGACTACTGCAGACTTTAATGCTTTGGTTCCATTTACTTTACTTTGACAAGGACTGTAATCATAGCCAATGTGTTGCAGACAGTCTTTGTTAACACTGAGCTATTGAGGCATGCTATGCTTGTACTAAACTATTGGAGCCCTGGTTGTGTTGAGATCTGTGTGATGATGACACTCGACATATAAATAGAATTACTGGAGTGGGAATTCCCCATTTAAGTCAATGGTCTGTAATTCTATTTCTATGCCACTCACCATCTCCAGGTTCTCTTTGGCCAGGCCTTTGAGTTTCTCTTCCATGCGCTGCAGGGTCTGGCTGAGGTCATCGTTCCTCTTGTTCAGCATCTTGTTCTTTTCCAGCATGGGCTTGCACTGCTTCTCCGACTCCCGCACACGCTTTAGCTGAGAGGGGGGGGATAGAGAGGGAGAGAGAGAGAGAGATGGCAGTGACGATAGAATAGAAGGGTAGGGAAGAGAGGAGGAGGCATAAAGAGTTCAGCTCAGTCCAGTGTGTCAACTTGGCAGGGGACTCCATACTTGTAATTGTAACCTCTTAGCAGGTAAATTCATTGCATGTTTAAGGAATCCAGATTAAGACGGATTGTTATTGTTCAGTGATAGGGGATTACGATGTGATTCTCTGCCAGGCACGGAGAGTTCAGAGTGACCAGGTCATACCAGTTCATTCCTCTCATCCACTAGCAGTGAGTTGCGGTCCTCCAGCTTGCGGATGGTGGAGTTGAGGTCAGCCATGCGTCTCTGGTTCCTGCGCATGTCCTAGGTTGTTCAAACCGAACGCACTGTTAGCTCACTGGTATCTTGCAACACACTACATTCACTCTTGGATGCAGTTTTTTTGACCCAGCGACACAACAGTACAAAGTTAAGACTGTGTTCTATAATATAATCAATTATTTCAACGACATGTATTACACATTGAATCATAAGATGTTTGTGGCATTTCTTCAGGGGAATTAAGTTTGATCATTTTGTACGCTTCTGGGACATTTATTTTCAGAGTTCACTTATTGGGTAATTCTTTCTATTCATTCTTTCTATTCATCAAGTCACATTTCTCTAGAAATATTGGCCAAAAACAGTTGTTTTCGGTCATGCAGTGATTTTCAAGCAGACCACTAACCCAGAATGTGAGACTGCATTGAAACCTCACAGACTTATTGACTGACCAGCAGTCTTCAGAAACAATGCTCTTCAGAGCCCTTCCTTCAGTTCTTTGTTCAGTACCAGACAGAAGCTTGTTTTATTCTAGCAGGTAGGCCTCTAAATACTTGTTTGTTGTGGTTTTCATTTGACAAAATATCTAGTACTACTGTTTTTGTCATGTTTTATTGCTCTCATAGAAAGTAATTCCTTGAGCACTACACATGTAGCATAAAAAAAGTGATATTTGCACATGAAGAAATTAAGGGATGCATTTGCCCTACATTTAGAATTTTGTTGGTGGGGCACTATGGAGTAGACGTCTTCGCGGGTCCAAAAAGTTGGACCTGTTCCGAAATGGACCTGGGGCATTCCCACCCGAATCCGATATTCATATTGTTTAAAAAATATATATATAGAGACCCATTCCGAACGGACCAGAGTAGAACTAGACCCGTCCTGAACTGACCTAATCAGATCCAGACCCGGTCCGATCCGAGTGAGGGAAGCAGCATAAAGGTCATTTTTTAAAAGCTACTTTAAGCTACCAGAGCTGATAAAGCGGGAGAGGCGGGAGAGAGAGAGGTCCCGCTCTAGCATGCGGGGGAAGGGCCGTACTGTGAGTGAGGGAAGAGATGAGGAAGAGATGAGAGACAGCAACCAACTAAGCCGACTCGCACTATAGTAAACTAGTAGTTAGGTTATTTACCATGATATATGATTACGTAATATCTGTCTTGACAGCATCAACCCAGGTGAAGCTAGTTAAGCTAGCTAACTTTAGCTAGCTCGGCTAACTGAGGCTGCAGTGCATGCACTTTCTCATTCTACAGTTACAAATAACAACAGCTCCAATCAGAATATTAAGTAGCAGCCTACCTGTTGGCTCTTGGTCATTGTAGCCTATCTTTCTCCTTTAACTTTTAATTCCGTGATTTTACCTTGTGATTGGCCAACAACATCAACAACATCAACAACAACAACAAGCTACAGTACATGCACCACGCTCCACTCTTGTGAAAAGCAAGAACGGCAGCATAAATGATAAAAAGTCTCTCTCTCCTGTAGCAGCAGTGTTCGGATCTGAACGGCCTTTCAGACAAGTGAAAATAACACATACCCGAGCCCCGTGACAATCATATCAGATCCGACCCAGACCTGTGACATTATTTAGACTTCTAGATCCGCGGATCGGGTTTCGTGTATCCGGGTACAGGTGGATCTGTGAAGACTTCTACTACGGAGTGCGGATTTTGGTATTCAAATTGTGGTATTGTATGAGCGATACAACTTTCATGTAGAGAACGGACACACCCAAAATGCGTTTGTTTGACACTGTGTGAAAGCAGTTTGATCATTGTCCTGCCATGTGCAAAGACCATGTCGCTCTGTATGGATGAGGTGATCGGTGTGATTCGAATTGCAGGCTAATTTAATCCCGTCCTTAAAAGTATATTTCTGACCACTTATTCATGTCATTCTTGTCAAGCTTTTTCCACATAAGCTGCATAAACTAGTATAGGCCTACAGTATTTTACCGCACATTATCGGTTAATTGTCCCATTCATTTCCATTTGCTTTTGGATTGGCTTCATTATTACATTTCTATAATCTGTTTAGTACCATTTCCAAGTTCCCCTCTGCCTTTCTATGTCGTACCGGGCTGCCACAGTGCTCCGCCCCGTCCCCAGCCCGCCCGGGGATCTCTCTCTTGGGGCTGCCCAGGTTACACTCTGCCTCCTTGACCAGGAACAGCTGGTCATCCAGGGCATCCTTTTGCATCTGCATCTTCTGCTGCAAGCCAATGGCATTCTCCAGCTCCTTCTCCAGAGAGAAGATGGTGCGCTCTTTGGATTTGATCTCATCCACCTGAAGGAGGGCATAGCAAACAGGAAACTCCGAGAGTGGTTAATGAGACACAGAGAGATGGACAGGAAGGATGGATGGACAGACTGATTGTCTCAATGATTGAGACAGACAGACAGACAGACAGACATTTGACAGACAGACAGACAGAAATGTGCACAGTTCCTTACAAAAGAGCAGGGGTGAAAGTAGATTTAATGTATTCATGGTACGGGACAACCTATGTGTTCAAGCACTTGCGGCTGACCGGAGGTGATGATTAATCATGGTGAACTAACCTACATTTTTCTTGTCATCTTTGTTTTAATTATTGTGATTATTGTGTTTTAGCGGTACGCTGTACCAGCACAATGTTTTGTCAGGTACTCCATACCGGAACGTATTGGCTTACTTTGACCCCTGCAAAAGAGTAGCATGTGAAAGAATGATGTATCATATCGTGTAACATATGCCATTTGATGATGACCATCACAATTAGCAAGAAAAGGTCAATGGATCATTCCACGAAATGAGTGCCTTTTGCATCCCTGATATTTGAAGTAGAAATTGTGCACCAATATTGACTTGTAAAGCCTTTTTGTATTAAATTAAGTACCTTTCAATATAGACCACATGGAGAATTCAATAAATCAATCAAATTCAGCATATTGACATGGCCCTCCATCAACCATGCGTCACTTATAGGAAGATTTTAAACCACTTAAACACAAACCTACTCAAAGTTTTCACCATCATTGTAAAGCCCTGGTTATTTTGTTGCTTTGTTAAAGTCATTTCTGAAGATCATTATTTATTTAATGTGATTAGTGATTCATTTACACTACCGTTCAAAAGTTTGGGGTCCCTTAGAAATGTCCTTGTTTCTGAAAGAAAAGCACATGTTTTGTCCATTACAATCACTTCAAATTGATCAGTAATACAGTGCAGACATTGTTAATGTTGTAAATGACTATTTTAGCTGGAAACGACTGATTTTGAATGGAATATCTACATAGGCGTACAGAGGCCCATTATCAGGTGCGGCAGGGTAGGCTAGTGGGTAGAGCGTTGGACTAATAACCAAGAAAGAAAGGTTGCAAGTTCAAATCCCTGAGCTGACAAGGTTGTTCTGCTCCTGAACAGGCAGTTTAACCCACTGTTCCTAGGCTGTCATTGAAAATAAAAATTTGTTCTGAACTAACTTGCCTAGTTAAATAAAAGTAACAAATCAGCAACCATCACTCCTGTGTTCCTATGTTAGCTAATCCAATTTGATCATTTTAAAAGGCTAATTGGTTAGAAAATCCTTTTGAAATGATGTTAGCACAGCTGAAAACTGTTGTCCTGATTAAAGAAGCAATAAAACTGGCCTTCTTGAGACTAGTTGAGTATCTGGAGCATCAGCATTTGTGGGTTCGATTACAGGCTCAAAGTGGCCAGAAACAAAGACTTTCTTCTGAAACTCGTCAGTCTATTCTTGTTCTGAAAAATGAAGGCTATCCCATGTGAGAAATTGCCAAGAAACTGAAGATCTCGAACAACGCTGTGTAGTACTCCCTTCACAGAACAGTGCAAACTGGCTCGAACCAGAATAGAAAGAGGAGTGGGAAGCCCCGGTGCACAACTGAGCAAGAGGACAAGTACATTAGAGTGTCTAGTTTGAGAAACAGACGCCCCACATGTCCTCAACTGGCAGCTTCATTAAATAGTACCCAGGATGCTGGCCTTCGTTCCTCTGTCCAGTGTCTGTGTTCTTTTGCCCATCTTAATATTTTATTTTTATTGGCCAGTCTGAAATATGGCTTTTTCTTTGCAACTCTGCCGGTTTTCTAACGATCAATTAGCCTTTTAAAACGATAAACTTGGATTAGCTAACACAACATGCCATTGGAACACATAAGTGATGGTTGCTGATAATGGGCCTCTGTACGCCTATGTAGATAATCCATAAAAAATCTGCAGCTTCTAGCTACAATAGCAATTTACAACATTAACAATGTCTACACTGTCTTTCTGATCAATTTGATGTCATTTTAATGGACAAAAAAAAGGTGCTTTTCTTTTCAAAAACAAAGGCATTTCTAAGTGACCCCAAACTTTTGAACGGTAGTGTACATCTATCCCTCATTTTAATGTCCACCCTGTTACATGAACTTAACTCCCAATTTAAAATGGTGAAACTATTCCTTTTAAAATTATTTTTGAAATAACCAACATTAAACATATAATAGTCAAATCATAAAGTAAAAGCAGATGAGCTTGTTCTACTCTTTTTGGCAATTTGATGGTGTTTTATGGTGGAAAACTGAGTGGGTCAAGCATAACACATCCACCCTGTTACCCATAGATATGTTTTAAAAAAATCATTTTTGGGGATGAAGCTTGCAATAAATTGCCACTCCCTGTTGCACACAACAAGCTTCCATTCCCCCTGTAACAAGGGGATGTATGGCTGATTTAAGAAGAAATGGTCAACCCTGTAACTTTATTTGGCACTTACTGTAATAAGCACTTAGTATAAACCATTTTTTATTTAACCTCTTGAGATGGGAAAACTTGTTTTTGATGAAGTTGAACATGTGCTCTTCATGATAGAATATAACAATTTGGCACCAAATTGGTGGAACGACCCCAATGTTCTGCAGACTTGCATAATTGGTATGACGTAATCCATAGAGACATCACTCCATCACAAAAGACCGAGACTCTACTAAACTACTCTATATGCTGCTCAGAACTTCTCTGACAGATCATTTTCCTGGGCCAACTATCTGTATGGAGCAATGAGATGTATAGACCAGCTACGGCTACGTCTGGTATTCAGCAAGACATGTATCCACAATCAGACCCTCTGTTCTACCCTCTACCCATCCTCCAGTCAAGACAGTTGTTACCAGTCTGCGGATGTCCTTCTCGCTGTCCCACTTGATCTTGGAGATCTGTTCCTGATGCATCTGATGCTCGGAGCGCAGATCCCCGGCCTTCATCTTATCCGCCTGAATCATGGTGCTGAGTGCCTCGTCCGTCTGCTTTTTGTTCTGCTTGAGCTCCGAGATCTCTTGCAGCAGCTTGACCCTCTCCACGTCGAAAAAGCGTCGTGCCTCCTCCTTGGCCTCTAGGGTCAGCGCCGTGCGCACCTTCTCTCCGCTGCCGTCCCGCATGGCGCTCAGCGCCGCCTTGAGCCGCTGGTTCTCCTGGTCCTTGATCTTGGCCACCCGGGCCTGCTCCTGCTCGTGCTGGCGGACCAGGTTCTCCCTGAGTGCCTGGAGCTCTTTTTGCTTCTCCTCGTGCCATTTGGCTCGCTGCTCTGTCAGCGTGGCCGTGTGCCGGTGCTGCTCCTGCTCCCGGATCCGCTTGCACTCTTGCACCTTCTCACGCTCCAACTTACTCACCTAGGCCCCGGGAAGAGAGGGAGAGGAGACAAAGAGAACTGGGTCAACACCATAAAAGCAGCAAGGTTAGAGAGATACTACAGACAGCCTGAGGCCATTCTCTTCATTTAGCACCTATTACGTAGATAAAAAGATGTAATTACAGTGTCAAATATAATTCAAAACAACAGATAATGGCAGATAGGACCAAGCAGAGATTTCGATCTGCCATCGTAGAGCAGGTGAATGCACAACAACAGCAATAGCCTACATCTACTGTGTGCCAACTGTGAAGGGGGTATACCTCAGCCAGACCAGGTCAATATATAACTCAAAACATCACTGTACATCTAGGTAAAACCTTGTAAAATGTTGAAAGCGAGCTGTATGTCAAAGGTGGTGTGTAGTGACTATAAGTAAGACGTTCAATGCCACACCTCATCTGCAGTTGAAACCCACTGTGACAGGTGCATTTGAGAAGGAACGATTTACATGCAACGTAGTGTTACAAAATGGCCTACCTTGCATTTCTCTTGATGCAGTTCTATTTGAATGTCAGTCAGTTTGGACCTGAGATCTTCGTTAGCCGCCTGTAGGGCAGAGATGAGCGCTTCGGGCTTCTCGCCCTTGGTACGGCCCTTCTTCGCCATTGAGTCAAATACTACAGCTCCTCCAATGCTTTCATAGAGACTTCCCGAGGTTTCCAGTTCTTCCTCTTCCTCATTATCTTAGTAGACAGTAGAGCTGTGTGTGGGGAGGAATAAAAAAAAAACATTTTTGACAATTGTAATTGAAGGATATGGAGCTCAACTCAACTTAACTGTTTACAAACATTGATTATTCAAGTATAATAGTAAAGCAGTTAATTGCATGGTGTTGGCAATGTACAGTACAGTATTGGCAGTAGCTACTGGTCAGGAGTGGCTCATTGACTTAGACAGGTCAGGCAGCTGCACAGTGAGTCAACATTGACCAGGTTTCCATCCTCACAGATGACCACAAAGGGACAGTGTCAGCCAGTGGTTTTCTATGCCAAATGTTCCAACCCGTTAGACTGATGCAGACCAGCGCACATAATTGAACATCAGCATGTGGAAGAACCGGTAGGCTACATCCACAACGCGTTATACATAAGGTATATGAGGTACATAAGGCAACTTGATGCGACGGGTCTAAAGGAATTGTAGTTAGAGAACATAGTTTGTTTGATCTGAGCGGTCTAGTTTTATAACGTCTCATGTCGTCGGCTGGAGTTTCCAAGATTCAACATGTCAAATCTTTAGCTATGGATCTTAATTTGATCACTCTTTTGTTGCTGAGAATTTTCCTGCAGAAAATGCAAACTTGTAGTGTATTGGAGGTTTTAAAAGTTTGTAATTTCCACTTTAAAATGTCAGTCTTGATTTGCCCTTATGTTAATTGTGTCAAACCCAACAACAACAAAAAAATCCATTAATTATAATCCACATAATAATTCACATTTCCTGTTGCTACAGGAAACTGCTGCCGTAGCAAACTGGCTCAAATAAAGATCCTACCCTGTAGATTGCTGATATTTATCTGACAAGTCACAAAGTGTACCCTGTTTCTGGTGCGTATATTTCTTAACACTCGTTTGCTACAACACTTTGCTTACAACAAGTGGCAACTTTGTTTTAAAGTTTCATCACGTCATTGAAAAGAGGTGCCATTACCGTGGAAACGGTCTCAACTGAACGTCTCTTCTCCTTGATCTGAATGCCCCGTCTTTAGTCAGCTGTTATGCAACACAACATTCTAAAACGGGCAAGTTTTTATCTCGCCTCATCTCATGACAGCTGTTGTATCTGAACTTACTTTAGAGGTGAACATTCTGAAAAGTCGCTGTCGAAACAACATTGTTCGTCTAACTGTACAAATCATGTGGTACTCATGGCAATTTGATGTATGGCACTCTGCATGTGTGTTACATGTTGTTTGATGAGAAAATGGGTGTTGGTGTTGGGTGTTAGAGTAGAGAGGGGGGAGAGGAAGGGCAGCTGTATATACACTGGTAGTGATGCATAAAGTAGGGCACAGCATGGGGCTGTGTGCTTGCATAAGGAGATATATCCTAACGTAAAAGAAACACCTGAAACTAGATTCCCTACATACTGGTCTTGACGAGGAGAGAGAGAAAAAAAAGTTGGGGGAGGTTCTCTTCAGACCCTCTCGTTTTTTTTAAAGGAAAGTGGAGAAACACTCTCTTCATATTATTGGATGCTATGCTGACAGACAAATTAGACACAGTGGGAGAGAGGTGAAGGGAAGTCACATTGAGAAAAGAGCACACAGAGATTGAGCCCCGGTCCCCAAGGGGAGTCATATTTGTGCATGGAGACAGGAGTGTTACCACCGGACCACTGTAGCACATAGCAGAAGTCTCTTACGAAGACTGTATAACCCATGCGCTATAGTCACACACCGTGCCATAACCCCTTTGGATAAATACCTTATAATCAGAGACAGAGGCCTAATGATGATTCAAATATTACACTAAGATTTCAGATGAAAATTACAAGGTCACGTCTCTTCCTCGTGCGCTTTTCAGTCCACTAGTGCTAGGCTTTTCAATCGCTGGTGAGTGTTGCTCATGGCTTCTGACCAAAGGACCATGGCTGTTTTACTGAATTACTGTTGATATTATTTGCAGAGTGTGAATGTGCAGACAGCAAGAGACAATGTCTCATCCACTGTTCAAAATCAAAGCCATATAGGCTATTCTCTGGAGTCTTTACGACCATACCAAATGGGTGTGTTCTGGAACATTTGATCCTAAAAGAAAAAGGAGGACATGGCTAGGATAACTATATGGTTCCATGCCACATCAGAATGTCAAAAGGTGTAACGCAACCTAATAACGTGCCCGAAAGTCATCCTAGTTGTTGTCTGAAAACATTATGGAATCCTAACTTCTAAATACAACGTATTAAACATTGGTCATTGTGGGCTAATCAACTGTTACAATCACGGATGCATGCGAGACAGATTCAAGGCACTAGCTTTGATCAAAGCACTTCTGGGCAAGGGCAGGAAAGCGTACACGAGTAGGCCTACTACTCACCGAGAGTGTAGTAAAATCAGTTGAAAATAATCACAGAGAATTAGGTATGTATGAAACGCAAAACTAATGTAAGGGAAGTCAATGAAATGGTATTGAAATGAATGCTGACAGACGCTGTTACAAGGTCCACTAGTATTGTGGCTGGGTGAACACATACAGATACTTTTTCAGTGAAGGGCTGTCTGGCTCCAATGTCCTCCGTTACACTCTGTTGCAAACTCCAGATTTAACGTGCATTATTAACATTTAGTGGAATTACTGAGTTGAAAATCATTCATAGGATTTTAGGTAACAATCAATAGCTCAATAATGTAGGGCTGGACGATACTGACAAAATATAAAATCACAATATTTTTCAAATCTTTGACGGTATGACGGTATGACAGTATTTGACGGAATTTTATGTTTTTAGAATAAATGTGCTAAATATGATTCATGAATAGTGCATGACCTTAGGGTGGAAACAAATACTGTACATCCTAAATGTATTTAATGGGGCTTTCATTCTTCTGATTGTTCTACACATTTTGCTCATGGATCCCACCATGTGGAACAAACCAATTATCTGTCGGCATTTATAAAATTACTCTCGAAACTTCCTGTTTACTGTTTCCATCACAGCTGTCGTGATTTTTTCTTATATGACTTTTCGCATAAAAACTGTGGTTAGTGACCATGTATTTTCAACGGATTCAATGGCAGTTCTTACTAAAGCCACAGGGTGATTCTGGCACCCGAACTGCCACACAAGTAAGTTTCATTTCATTTCATTCATTTCACAGAACCAGGTGGCGACGGTTAAACGAATATGTAGACTCATAAATCAGATTATTGTCCTATTTCATATTTGGTGATGGGACATAATCCCAGCTCACACTTCAGGAAAAAAATTATATTATTTGGTCATACCCAGTATGTGTGTCCCACATGCTGTGTTTACGAAGCATGTGACTAATTACATTTCATTTGATAGACTATTGGCATCAGTTCCCTTCCTGACATGTGACACAGAGAATGTGTAAGCATTAGGCTTGGGCGGTATCCAGATTTTCATATTGTCATACTGTCCTTCTCTCATCCCGGGATTTACAGTATTACCGGCAGAGCACACAAGGGGATGCTAAAACGCAAGAAAAGCCAATTGGGCATCTATTACCAGAATGCTAACAAAGGTAGCACAAACTAATAGCAAAATCATATGGACACTTTTAGCTAAATGCTAACAAATGAAAAGGAACAAAGTAATTGCAAAGACAGGCAAATCCAGCTCATAAAGTTATACAAGCATAGCTAGTAGCTACAGAATGTAATTTTCGGTGAGTGTGAACATTTACAAGCGAAAGTGAACGAGAGAATTTGTGCAACTGATCAAAGCGTCCCGCATGCTGATGAATTGTTTTGTATTATTACGATGTGTTATTAATAAAGTAGTTAAGTCTCTGATTGGTTCGGTTACAAAAACAGTTACAGATATTACAGTGTAGTAACTATGTATAAGGGCCACTATATATAACTGCATAGTTTCCTGAGGACCTGAAGTGAGGCAACCATCTCTGTCGGCGTGTTACCATAGGTTACAATGGTGTAACAATCAGAAACAATATAGTGTAACAATAACAAAACAAAACATTAAAAAAGAAAGGGCAAAAAAAGAGAGAAAAAAATACAGTTTCCAAATAGTTACCCAACTCTCTGCACAGATACACACCTCACATTTCACCAATAAGCTTACATATCGGCATCCCCTCACTCCCTTTACACTGAGATAAGGTTGACATTTCGAGGGCCAAGCCTCATCATCTCTGCCCCTCTCTAACAGGTCAATGAAATCTCTAGGCAAATGCTCTAGCATCAGCTGCCACACTTAGTATAAATGTTTTCATTTCCTTTCATCCTGCTAAAACCTTGCAGTGTCCCGGACACATTTTGCATAACCGAGGCATTCAAACAAGGCTGCAATGAAAGCTAATGGGACTGTAGAGGCTGTGTTGGCATCAAAACCTGGGTTGTAAACTACGTTTCTATTCGAGCGTTGACATAGCAGTGGACCAATAGTTCTCGAGCAAAGATGAAAAAAAACGGACCCCTCTGGCATTATGCGACCCATTGTGTGCCGTACCGCGTCTGGTGGGAACCAGAGGTAGCGTTTATCTCGCAGATTTAAAGCATGCTTAACCTTATACACTTGTAAGAAACCTTCATTATTCATGATTTTCGTTTCAATGAGCATTCGTTTTAATATTATTATGGCCAATATTAAACACATTTTTCACGAGTAGAGTGCTAATAGCAATGTGGTCATCAATAACACAAACACTGAATCAATCAATAATGAATTGCATGAGACTTTGATGTGTAGAATCTTAAAAGAATACCACTGTGCCAAACTCTGATCAAACCCGTCACCTGCTGACAAAGAGCTTTCATTTTGTTGCTCTCAAGTTTGCAGTGTTATTAACGTTTTGAAATGCCTATTCCCTAGAGCTGTGTGTTCAACACGTGTGCTATCTGTTAAAGTTGTTTGCAAAGTACACGCTCTACCCCCAAATTGAGAGGCGGCATTCCTGCGCGTGCCTCTCTTTCTGCTCTTGATTGTGCACAGGTGAAGAAAAATGAACAAAACTCCCTAAAATACGGCATGTCACCAAACTGCAATAGTTGTGAATCATATGGAATGTTTTTGGTTTATTGGCATCCCTGTAAACAGGTACTGACAGGAGGTATGAGCCACCTCCCTCAGGCTACTCCCAGCCATCACATCCTCATAAGCAGCCTGTAGCTATTCGGGGGAGTAACGGTGCTGTTTCTTGGGCTGTTGTTGGGTATTTCCCTTTCCAGGCATTTCCTTTCATAATACAGTTAAAATCGTTTTTTTGTGTGTGTGTGTTCATGCAAAATCATTCATAAAGATAGTGCCAAGGGGATGGACTAACAAATGTGAATATCATTTTCATGTAATCCGACATAACGTTATTGCACATTTCGTGGAAGGAGCAGGTGTTCATATACACTCAGTGTATGTGATGGAGTGAGAAGACAGAGGTGAGTTGTTGTTACAACTGTGGTTAGTTGTTATATACATTTCTTTTTACAATAATATTGTTGCGTCATACAGTAATTTACTAAGCGTTAAGTAGTTTACAAAAGTATTTATCTCGCGCTATTGGAAGTTATAATATGAACCCTAATCATTCCCATGCTTTGTTCATTAACATTATATAAAGGAACATTATATTCCTTCATCTCTCTCTTTGAACAGAATCACAATTCATCCCCTCTCAAAATAAAGTTTCCTACTTTGTGTAACTCATATATTTAATGTTATTTATTTATTTATCAAGACTATCAATGGTGAGTGAAAAAGTGAATTACTTGTGAGCTCGTCAATAGTTAATTCAATCAACAGTACATTTGTCGCGTCATCACTGCGAGCCATCACGACTCTCGAAAGCCGTGGCGGCCGCAGTTCACTTCAGAAGATAACTTTCGCGCCGCTCTAAAACCCCCTATTCAAATTCGACACAAACCTTCAAGTAGGTATGTAATGAGACATTATATAAACTCTTTATAGTGTTTTATTGACATTTTAGAGGCGATAAGTTGAACAAATTGCGTGAAAAAGGCTGTATCCCCCACACAGCATATATTCCCCTTTCCCTTTCACTATCACTCAGTAGCCTTCGCTTCCCCCTTCGCCAATGCCTTCTTCTATCATGCAGAGACGGGCAGCCTGGAGGTCTCGTTATTGATTTTACTGGAAAGGGGAGAAATTGTGCTTCGCAATGGAATTAATATTACTGTTGACCTGGAAGTATTACATTTGTATGTGTATGTATGTGCCAAGTCCTGTTCTGTATTTTAAACACATTGGGGATGTTGTCTGTGTAGGAGTTTGTACAGGACTTCTCTGATCCTGTAACAAGAGAATGTGGTGTTGCATGATGAGATCCATGCTGCCCATCTCAAGGTCCCTCTCCCAGAGTCTTAATACATTATCTATATTGTATTTATCCCAAGTATGAATTGACTCATAAAAGTAAGAGATATAACACTTTGAGTCTGAATTGGAGGAAGCATTTATCAACTGGACCCGTCAACGACCCATCTAGGGGTAATTTAATGTCACTCCGAAATAAAATGTAGAACTTGCAAGAAACCATAAAAGTGCATTTGCGGGATACCAAACGTAGCTTGGATTTGTGTAAAACACATCAGTACTTTGTTTGAGTATAGGTCTCCAGTAACTGATTCCTCTGCTGAGCCATGAGTCGAAGATACTGTTGTTAAATCCTGGAGGGAATGCTCTATTGCTTCTATCAGTGATGAGGATATACCTTTCCTACCAGTGAGGGTTCATCAGCTCCAGCCACATTTGGACTGTACAGTAGATCACAGGGTTATTCAAAATGTTTGATGGTATTTGTTTACTATTACGAGTAAGAACACTTAACAACGCCATAGGTGCACAGCCCCATGCTTCTGGAGACTGTGTCCCACCCCTGAGATAGTCTGGCATTCATTCAAAAATGGATGCAAGGTATGGCATGCCCAATTGAAGTTCAGCATATTGGGTAGAGCTAACCCGCCTGTGTCTTTGGGTAGTTGTAGCGTCCTCATTTTAAGTCTAGCTCTTTTACCACGCCAAACGATTTAGAGAGGTCCGTCTCTACACTCTCATTTTTTCTAGTGAAATGTCCTTTTATTTCATTAATCAAATCTCAGGGCCAGTTAGAGTGCAAGTAGTTAGGCTCAAACAAGCAGTAAGAGAATAGGTCTATCTCCTCGTAGCACACTCTGGTATTAACACATCTTCCCCCCTGGATTTAAGCCTGGAGCAGAACTCCAAGACATAAGGCAAGTAAGGCTTATGAACAATGAGAAAGGGGAGAAGGCAGTGAGGTTCCCGCAGCAGGAGTGGCCTGTTTCCCAGCTCTGATGCATAGTGAGGGTTGAACACAACATCATTAAGCACACTGGCATCATGATCCACTTAACTCTCCACTGAGACGTCAAATCTGTGTCGCTACCGGATTCTGCAGATGATGCATTGTAGCCGCCTGCCACAGTCATGAATAAAGACTTCTGGTGTTCGAGTAGCATTTGACCAATTTTTGCTTTTGATAGAAAATGTAGGCCGTGAATTACGCTGTGTTTAAGTACTCATGTCATGTTTGTATGGTACATTCCTAAGCACCACTGCTGTTTGATACCACTTTGTTTGTGATAGTAATTCCTAATTGAAGAGTTTCCAAAACACTATATATACATTTTCCGAAATGTTAGCAAATCCGCTTTCTTTTATGGGAATTACGTTTTTTTTCCACACATCTAACCATGCATTGTTAAATCACAGACATGTTTGTTTGAAATCTATCACTTGACAGTTTCTTTTCAGAGACAAATAATCATGTTTTTTTTTCCTAAACGAGATATATCCGCATCACTCTCATAGAAAAAAGTAGTACCGCAAGGTTTTACACAGTCAAACGTGACAAATAATTACATTTGTATTAAAGAACTGTACAAACGATACATTTGTGACATTGATATACTATATATATAAATATACATTTGAAGTCGGAAGTTTACATACACCTTAGCCAAATAGATTTAAACTCAGTTTTTCACAATTCCTGACATTTAATCCTAGGAAAAACTCACTGTCTTAGGTCAGTTAGGATCACCACTTTATTTTTAAGGATGTGAAAAGTCAGAATAATAGTAGAGAGAGTGATTTATTTCAGCTTTTATTTCTTTCATCACATTCCCAGCGGGTCAGAAGTTAACATGCACTCAATTAGTATTTGGTAGCATTGCATCAAATGTTTTGGGTAGCCTTCCACAAGCTTCCCACAATAAGTTGGGTGAATTTTGGCCCATTCCTCCTGACAGAGCTGGTGTACAGTAACTGAGTCAGGTTAGTAGGCATCCTTGCTCGCATACATTTTTTCAGTTCTGCCCACAAATCTTCTATAGAATTGAGGTCAGGGCCTTGTGCTGGCCACTCCAATACCTTGACTTTGTTGTCCTTAAGCCATTTTGCAATGACTTTGGAAGTATACTTGGGGTCATTGTCCATTTGGAAGACACATTTGCGACCAAGCTTTAACTTCCTGACTGATGTCTTGAGATGTTGCTTCAATACATCCACATAATTTTCCTACCTCATGATGCCATCTATTTTGTGAAGTGCACCAGTCCCTCCTGCAGCAAAGCACCCCCACAACATGATTCTGTCACCCCCGTGCTTCACGGTTGGGATGGTGTTCTTCGGCTTGCAAGCATCCCCCTTTTTCCTCCAAACATAACGATGGTCATCATGGTCAAACAGTTCTATTTTTGTTTCATCAGACCAGAGGACATTTCTCCATGTGCAGTTACAAACTATAGTCTGGCTTTTTTATGGCGGTTTTGGAGCAGTGGCTTCTTCCTTGCTGAGCGGCCTTTCAGGTTATGTCAATATTGGACTCGTTTTACTGTGAATATCGATACTTTTGTACCTGTTTCCTCCAGCACCTTCACAACGTCCTTTGCTGTTGTTATGGGATTGATTTGCACTTTTCGCACCAAAGTACGTTCATCTCTAGGAGAGGTATGACGGCATGAGTGGTATGACGGCTGTGTGGTACCATGGTGTTTATATTTGCGCACTATTGCTTGTACAGATGAACGTGGTACCTTCAGGCGTTTGGAAATTGCTCCCAAGGATGAACCAGACTTCTGGAGGTCTGCTATTTTTTGAAGTTTGGAGGTCTGCTATTTTTTGAGTTTGAAGGTAGGCCTTGAAATACATCCACAGGTACACCTCCAATTGACTCAAATTATGTAAATCAGAAGCTTCTAAAGTCATGACGTAATTTTCTGGAATTTTCCAAGCTGTTTAAAGGCACAGTCAACTTAGTGTATGTAAACTTCTGACCCACTGGAATTGTGATACAGTGAATTATAAGTGAAATAATCTGTCTGTAAACAATTGTTGGAAAAATTACTTGCACAAAATGGATGTCCTAACCGACTTGCCAAAACTATAGTTTGTTAACAAGAAATTTGTGGAGTGGTTGAAAAACAAGTTTTAATGACTCCAACCTAAGTGTATGTAAACTTAAGACTTCAACTGTATATATAACCTTCCAGAAGGACAACCATCTCTGCAGCACTCCACCAATCAGGCCTTTATAGTAGAGTGGCCAGACGGAAGCCACTCCTTCGTAAAAGGCACATGAAAGCCTACTTGGAGTTTGCCAAAAGGCACCTAAAGGATTCTCAGACCATGAGAAACAAGATTCTTTGGTCTGATGAAAGCAAGATTGAACTCTTTGGCCTGAATGCCAAGCATCACGTCTGGAGGAAACCTGACACCATCCCTACAGCGAAGCATGGTGGTGGCAGCATCATGCTTTGGGGATTTTCTTCAGCGGTAGAGACTGGAAGACTAGTCAGGATCGAGGGAAAGATGAACAGAGCAAAGTACAGAAAGATCCTTGATGAAAACCTGCTCCAGAGCCCTCAAGACCTCAAACTGGGGGCGAAGGTTCACCTTCCAACAGGACAATGCCCCTAAGCACACAGCCAAGACAACACAGGAGTGGCATTGGGAAAAGTATCTGAATGTCCATGAGTGGCCCAGCCAGAGCCCAGACTTGAACCTGATTGAACATCTCTGGAGAGACTAGGGCTGTGGCGGTCACAAACTTTTGCCAGCCGGTGATTGTCAAAATAATAACGGCCGGTCTCATGGTAATTGGCTGGTAATTAACATAAACACATTTACCATCTCCTGGCTTCCACAAATAACCTACAAGCCACTGATGCAGACCTTTGGAAGGCCAGCATCCCGGAGTTGCCTCTTCACTGTTGACATTGAGACTGGTGTTTTGTGAGTATTATTTAATGAAGCTGCCAGTTGAGGACTTGTGAGGCGTCTGTTTCTCAAACTAGACACTCTAATGTACTTGTCCTCTTGCTCAGTTGTGCACCGGGGCCTCCCACTCCTCTTTCTATTCTGGTTAGAGCCAGTTTACGATGTTCTGTGAAGGGAGTAGTACACAGCATTGT
>NC_056437.1:47268170-47273143 GCF_018296145.1 Oncorhynchus tshawytscha | reverse complement strand
TAATTGAATTCCAGCTCCTCTATAAAAACAATGTAGCCTATCACTGGCCCAGATTCACACACTGAGAAAAAAAAGGTTGATTAAAGCGAAATGAAGGCGGGATCTTCATTGAAGATTCATTTCATTTCCTGATTCCGCTTTGTTCAAGTTTATTTGCAGCTAGTCTGTGAATCTGTGCGTGACAGTTGGCTGTATGAGATTGCGCAGATTGAAAATGCGCCAGCCTGAATGACATGATGCGCTCCAAGTTGTCAAATTAATGTTTTTAAAGGTCATGGAAATTAGTTTCATAATTATTGTTAAAGTATTTCATAAAAGCACACTTAAGAAAAAAATCTATCAATAAAAAAAAAATAGGGGAGACCGGGGATGGTTGTAACACTTGCAATTCCTCCAATCAGGAGTGAGATAGAATCATATGATTCACTGTGCATACGCTCAGTTTAGTCCTGAACCCTCATGTGAAAAGGACTCCCTATGATAAACTCTACAAATTCTATTGACAAAAATCTGATTTTGAGGTAAGAAAGTAATTATTTTGACCAAATTAGTTTTTGGGATGGCATCAACTGCTTTGTAGTTCCATTCACCAAACGTATATCAGGTTTATAACCTAACACGACTCAGGATATGACCCAGATGCAGACACAGGAGACGGAAGGTCCAATACACAGAGTAGTTTATTAAACCACAGGAGGCAGGCAAAGGGCAGGTCGAGGACAGGCAGAGGTTCGTAACAGGTCAAGAGTCCGAAAGGGTACAGTTCGGCAGGCAGGCTCAGGGTCAGGGCAGGCAGAAGTTCGTAAACCAGGTCAGAGTCAAATATGTACAGGACGGCAGGCAGGCTCAGGGTCAGGGCAGGCAGAAAAGGTCGGAACTGGGAGAACTAGAGAACAGGAACTAGAGAAACAGGAGTACGGAAAAACACGCTGGTAGGCTTGACGAGACAAGACGAACTGGCAACAGACAAGCAGAAAACACAGGTATAAAAGCACAGGGGATAATGGGGAAAATGGGAGACACCTGGAGGGGGGTGGAGACAAGCACAAAGTGGGGAAGTCAATTAGATTGGTTGCAAAGTTGTATGGTATATGTTATGTGACGGTGTACAGATTCTGGAAATAGAGAATGAGTATGATTCGATCTTAGTCCTGTATTGACGCTTTGCCTGTTTGATGGTTTGTCAGAGGGAATAGGTGGGATAAGCTTCCAGGTTAGAGTCC
This sequence comes from Oncorhynchus tshawytscha, assembly GCF_018296145.1. Taxonomy (NCBI): domain Eukaryota; kingdom Metazoa; phylum Chordata; class Actinopteri; order Salmoniformes; family Salmonidae; genus Oncorhynchus; species Oncorhynchus tshawytscha. The sequence continues at coordinate 47,271,920 of NC_056437.1, read as the reverse complement.
CGCTCCTTGAAAGTGTCAGCTCTACCCTTTAGTTCAGTACGAATGTTGCCTGTATTCCATGGCTTCTGGTTGGGGCATGTACGTGCAGTCACTGTGGGGATGACGTCCTCAATGCACTTATTGATAAAGCCAATGACTGATGTGGTGTACTCCTCAATGCCAACAGAACATATTCCAGTCTGTGCTAGCAAAACAGTCCTATAGATTAACATCTGCTTCATCTGACTTTTGACTTCTAACTTTTAGCAGTAGGCCTTTGAGGCTGCAGGTACGGGTGTGGGTAGAGGCGTGTCCAACCTGCAGGTTCCATCTTGAATTCAGGCCCATAGTGTTTGTCATATTGTAGTCCTAAAAAAACAGTAAAGAGCTTGCATTTTCTACCTCTGGTTTGATATATGCCGAAAATTAGGTTTGAGGTTGAAGACATGCTCCGGTACTTCTAAGTACATACAGTTTTGGGCTGGATGTGTCAATGTGTACTTCATACATGCATAATCTATGAGCAGAATGTATGGATGCTGTGTTGTGCCACCTTCCCTACATTTCCCCCCAAGTGGGCCAGCCCCCTGGCAATTTGAGTTCCAGCCAATGAGATTCAGTCCCTCGCCATTTGAGTGGCAGGTAGCAAGAATCCCAAACAGCAGAGCGAGAGGAGGAATGACGTGGTGCACATACTGTATAGTACTAGTCAAAAGTTTGGACAAACCTACTCTTAAGGGTTTTTCTTTATTTTTAGTATTTTCTATCTAAACTATGAAATAACACATATGGACCCATGTAGTAACCATAAAAGTGTTAAAACAACTCTGACCACGCAAACTAGTCTACAATACTCTAGTCTGACAAAAAGTGTCAGCTTAGTTAGCTTTCTGCTTACCAGCTCAAACGGAAACGCAAGTATCACATGATCTGTCACATGATCTCAGTATATATACACCTGTTATGAGAGGTCCCAGAGTCTGCAACACCTCTAAGCAAGGGGCACCATCAAGCAAGCGGCACCATGAAGACCAATTAGTGCTCCAAACAGGTCAGGGACAAAGTTGTGGAGAAGTACAGATCAGGGTTGGGTTATACAAAAATATCTGAAACTTTGAACATCCCACGGAGCACCATTAGATCCATAACTAAAAAATTAAAAAGAATATGGCACCATAACAAACCTGCCAATTGAGGGCTGCCCACCAAAACTCACAGACCAGGCAAGGAGGGCATTAATCAGAGAGGCAACAAAGAGACCAAAAATAACCCCTGAAGGAGCTGCAGAGCTCCACAGCAGATATTAGAGTATCAGTCCATCGGACCACTTTAAGCCGTACAATCCACAGAGATGGGCTTTATGGAAGAGTGGCCAGAAAAAAAGCCATTGCTTTAAGAAAAAATAAGCAAAACAGGTTTGCTGTTCACCAAAAAAGGTATGAGACTCCCAAAACATCTGGTCAGATGAAACTAAAATGTAGCTTTTGGCCATCAAGGAAAAACGCTGGTGTCTGGCACAAACCCAACACCTCTCATCACCCTCTTGAGCCCACATCCCCACAGTGAAGGATGGTGATGGTAGCATCAGTCCGTGGAGATGTTTTTCATCGGCAGGGACTGAAACTGGTCAGAATTGAAGGAATGATGGATGGTGCTAAGCACAAGGCAATTCTTGAGGGAAACCTGTTTGTCTTCAAGAGATTTGAGACTGGGACGTTCACATTCCAGCAGGACAATGACCTAAACATACTGCTAAAGCAACACTCGAGTGGTTTAACCTCTCTGGGATATGTGGGACACTAGCGTCCCACCTGGCCAAAAAGCCAGTGAAAATGCAGAGCGCAAATTCAAATAAATTACTATAAAATCAAACTTTCATGAAATCACACTTGTAAGATACCAAATCAAAGCTACACTTGTTGTGAATCCAGCCAACATGTCAGATTTCCAAAAGGCTTTTCGGAGAAAGCAAACGATGCTAAATTTAAGAGAGAAAGCATAGCCTCCCAGTGCAGTGGTTAAGGATAGCACCTCCATAAATTTAAGAGAGAAAGCATAGCCTCCCAGTGCAGTGGTTAAGGGCGCTGTACTGCAGCGCTAGCTGTGCCACCAGAGACTCTGGCTTCGTGCCCAGCTCTGTCGTAACCGGCCGTGACTTGGAGGTCCGTGGGGGCGCACAATTGGTCTAGCGTCGTCCGGGTTAGGAGGTTTGGCCGGTAGGGAAATCCTTGTCTCATCGCGCACCAGCGACTCCTGTGGCGGGCCGGGCGCAGTGCGTGCTAACCAAGGTTGCCAGGTGCATGGTGTTTCCTCCGACACATTGGTGCGGCTGGCTTCCGGGTTGATGTGCGCTGTGTTAACCTCTTGATGCTACCCATCCCGGATCCGGGATCGTGACTACAGCTCAAGCTCATTAGCATAACGCAAAATGTGAAAAAAATATTCTTAGACATATTTAACCTCCACACCTACACAAGTCCAATAGCTCAAATGAAAGATAAACACCTTGTTCATCTACCCAGCAAGTCAGATTTCTAAAATGTTTTACGGCGAAAACATAGCACACATTTATATTAGACCACCACCGAAACAAAATGCAAGCGGCGGCCATTTTGTCCCAGAAAATATAAAATTTAAAAGTAGGATTAAAAAAATAAATAATTCACTAACCTTTTGAAAATCTTCATCAGATGACAGTAATATTACATGTTACACAGTACATTTTTTTTTTCAATAATATGCCATTAATATCCATAAATCTCTGTTTACAATGACGACATTTCAAAAATGCTACTCAAAATGTCCGGAGAAATTATGATAGCTCGGACAGATAACGTCAGATAACAAGCAATAAACATGACTAAATATACATGTTCTACATATAGTTACAAAGATACACTTCTTCTTAATACAACCGCTGTGTTACATTTATTTTTAACGTTACAGAATTCGTTCACTAGTCTATGCTATGAGTCGGCGCTCAGATATTAGCAGTGTCTCCTCTACGTTTGGAGTCCACAGAAACCCAAAATAACCACATAAATATTCCCTTACCTTTGATGTTCTTCGATCAGAAGACGTAGAAGGAGTCATACTTACCCAATACATCGTTTGGTTTCAAGTTGTGCGTCTTTGTATTAGCATATGCTAACAGCTTCAGCTGAAATGCACCCAAAATAACTTCTGCTCCTTCTGGTCCCGCACTCTTGCGCAATCAAACTTCAAAATTACATATTATATGTTGACTAAACTGGTCAAACTAAGTGCAGAATCGAGCAAAATGATGTTTTTATCATGTAAAACAATGATCATCACGAACAAACGAACCGGCTTCAACTGGTGTCTATTGGAAAAGAACGTTCCCCAAATCGGCCGCGCGCAATAGAGTGCATGTATGTGAGAGTGAACCGGGCATTTTCGCCCGCCAAAGGATGAGGGAGCGCGAAATTCAAACAATGAACGTGCCAATTGAAAGCAGACATCGCGCTGAACAAATACATACTGTTCCCAGATCGGTAGCTGCCTGGGAAGGGTGGGGGCGATGACGTCAAAGTTGACCCAACTTTTCTCTTGACAAGAGAGAGTTTGGGAGAAAGGCTGCCCTGAGAGTTCTGCTTTACATACAGACATAATTTAAACGGTTTTAGAAACTTTAGAGTGTTTTCTATTCAATAATTATTATTATATGCATATATTAGCAATTTTGGAAAAAATATTTTCAGTTTACTATGGGCACGCACTTCCTCCAACGGGGCAGTATTGAGCCATAAG
>NC_056437.1:47169857-47268070 GCF_018296145.1 Oncorhynchus tshawytscha | reverse complement strand
AAAAAATGAATTAAAAAAAGCTATTGAATGTGCAGTGGTTCTTCCTTTTAAAAGTTGCTTCGTACTTCAGCACAGCTTGCAGACTGCCACGGAATTCTATGGCACATTATTTAAGTCAGCCATTGTTGCCATTAATGCTAGTTTGTGCTAGTTTGACCACCAGAGGGCATCTTTGAGAAGCGTTAGACTGTTTTTAATATTGTCTGTACTAGAGAAATGTAAAACCTTTTTTTGTAAGAACATAGTATGTGGGATTGATTTGAAGAAATCTAGCTTAATTAATTAGATGAATATTATGGTGTTTCTATTCCAAGAAAAAACAAAATACATACATCTGACAGTGCCTGATTCAGTAAAACTAAACAAGGATTATTGTGGATGGAGGCCAATGTTCTAGGAAGAGCCATGTATAGTTGAGGGAAAGGTGTGAAATATCTGGGCAACTACAGCACCTTTTTTAGTTAGTGAGAAGTTGGTGATATACAACGTGACCGGTCGGGAGTAGGCTACTAAGTGACTGCGAGTGAAGAGCAAAATAGTCCTAACAATTTCACACCCTAATTGTAGGCTAACCAATACCCAAACGGAGATTCAGTGAAAATAAAAATGTCATTGATTCATCAATATCAGTCCCCATGCTTGTCTCAGAGCAGCGCCAAACGGTGTTGAAGTAGTTGACCACACGCGGGTAGGCTATTGCTTCAAATCCTGTTATAACAATTGGATGACTTTGGATGTTCCAGTAAGCAACAATTTGTTGCCTTCATTAGGCTACTTTATTCTTAAACTCCAGCATAGAGAAGAGAAAGGAGCCTTAAATAATTAAAACAATAAAGCGATTGAATTCACAAATGCATTTGACTGTTTATTATTGGCCATCAACCAAAAACACAGCATCTACCGTGTTATTTCATTTCCAGCAAGACTATTCAAGTCATCGACTCACTGATGGCTAAAGATGATAATCGATCGGCAAAGGCAATCTGGAATCTGCTGGCATCACAGCACAACACCAACATCGCTCTAATCACATTCAGAAGACAGTTGAAGAAACTTGAGTGGACTTCTTTTTTTTCAGAACATTAACCATGTGTGTTCTCTTGTTTTGAACTGTTCTGTAGCCCAATGACCCAATGATTGGTCTGAGAAACAGAACTTTGCGTGCTGCAAAACCAGTTCGGATTTAAGTATAACTTTTGTATGACTGACACCTTTAGTGAGAGGTCTTATACTTTAATATTTAATAATTTCTTCCCTCTGAATTCATATTCATTACATAAATAGGCCCATGTGCACGCACCTTCATCGGATGAACCACAACGTCGGCTAAAGCGATTTCATTCATGAATGCATCTGAAAGTTTTTAATTGTGATTGTGAAGAGCAAAATAATCCTTACATTTCCAAATAAAAATCTGATTGATTTATCAAGACCAATCCCCATGCTATGTCATTCAGTGATATTTATTCCCATAGTAATTCCCTATGGATCCATTAATATAGTTAAAGTCCCTAAACTTGGCAAGAGTCTATTGTCCTGCTGATAGTTAAAATTAACATCTGCATTTTGAAAGAGTATTTTTACAATTATTTTATTAACAAAAGGATAAAACTGTTGATAAAGAAATACTGTACAGTATATGCTTTACCCAACTTTTTGCTGTTGCATGATGTTTGTAGTTAGAAATTAACTTTAGAGTACTTAATTTATTTTTAAATTCACACCTATCCCGAGCTATCCTCTCGTAACAGTTGAAGAGTCTATTGTCCTGCTAATAGCCCATCATGGAAACATTGTTTGCGACCATAAATTTTCGGCCTGCAGTAGGTTAGAATAATCCATGCCTTCTGGGAATGTTTAAATGTCCAGAGGTTATGGGTGGAGTTAGAATTTTGGCTGTCAGAAGTATTCAAATCAACCAATGTCAGCCTTTAAATGCTTTATTATCCAAATGTTTAAAGTGTGTGTGGGCGATGGAGAGAATGCATTTGACTGTTTTTAATATTAGGGCATTCAGGAGGAATGGAAAATTGCATGTCAATTCATAAATCAAGTGCCCTGGAATCGGTACATCGAAAATCTCTTCAACTATTTTGCAATCTATATGGCACAGCTGTCATTTTTTTGGTCCTTAAATGAATCTGGTGTTTATTTTTATTTATCACAATTTTCTTTAACCAATTTTAGTCTTTAATGCAGGGCCGACAGACAAGTTCCTTACTTTTTCCCCTTCTACTTGATAAAGGTTACAATTGATAAAGTAATTTCTAATTTCTGCCCTCTGAATTCATATTCAGTATATAAATAGTCCCTTTTAATTTTGTCTGGCTTGCCATTCCAAATAAAATTGAATATTTTTTGCTCATCTAGTTTAAACAGATCACTAGGTGTGGGCAAAACCATAGGCAAATAGGTCAACTCTGATATGACTAAAGAGTTAATCAGGGTGATTTTTTTCCACAATTAGACAGGTATTTTCACAAAGGACATGTTGTTTGCAGAGTTCACAAATAGGAGGTGGAGTTCCAGAGCTCACAGGTGTGCCTGGCATGGATTGTGACTCCTTCTCGTTCCTCAACCCTCTTCAAAGCGTCATTCTCCGTCTGACTCTTCGCCAATGGCGCCTGACTCATTGTCAATGATGTGACTCTCCCCGAATACCACAATGCATCAGCGGATTCATTTTACAATCACGGCTAAAGCGATTTAACCAAGGGTTTCAGTTAGGAAAATATGGCACTGTACAACAAGACCGGTCGAGAGTACTGTAAATAAAACTCTGATTTATCAAGACCAGTCCACATGCACTATCATTCAGTAGTAATAATAATCGTTGGGATAACAGATCGGAACTCATTAAAAGGCGTCTTTTATCTTATATATAATCCTAAATTCAGGCCTGTAGTAGGTTATAAACTGACAATTGCGTGTCAATTCATAAATCATGTGCCATGGAATCGGTACGTAAAAAATCTCTTCCCAACTATTTTACAATCTATATGGCACAGCTGTAAATGTTTTGGTCCTTGCAATGAAACTTGTATGCACCTGTATATTTTTATTTATCACAATTGTTTTGGAACCAATTTTAGTCTTTTAATGCAGGGCCGAAAGACAAGTTCCTTATTTCTGTCTTTTCTGGTGGATTAAACTGAAATTGCAGCCATCTTTCTATGGCTTGTTTAAAAAAAATAATGATATTTTGGAGATGATTTTGTGTCAAATAACCGAAAGTGAGCCGTTGTAATCTGAATAATGGGAAAGAGGCCATTCTTGAACATGGGGTGAGACAGTCTTACTAATTTGTAAATAAAGCCAGTTTGTTATTTATCATGATTTTTTCTGTTTTTAGAGGGAGATAAACCAAAAGCCCACAGTGCCTATTTTTTGAAAATCATCAGTCCACATGTCAAGTGAAATTCCTCCATTTGTATTTACCCATGTTCTCTCTTAACTCCAGGACCACCGACAGTTTATTTTGTTGTTGCCTGATGCAGGACTCTAGTGCCAGAAAAGAGACTCTCAGACTGAAAACACCTCCATTAATTGCCACAGTTTAGACTACCGATAGAACAGCTTTCTAACTCCCCCTTGTGATAGTGTGGTGCAATGACAGAATGTTAGGGAGCTTTAATCTTCTTCGTCTTTGCCTGTAATCTCGATAGTTTCATCCTGGCCCTTTTCCCGGCCCAAATAAACTGAGTAATCATTTTGTCTATGGATTTAAAAGTACAGACAGGTGTGGACAGTGGTAACATGCTAATGATGTAATTCAGTTTTGGAGCTATGACCCTCTTTGTAACCTGCATCCTACTCCATAATGAGATTTGTAGTTTATCCCAGTTCTTAAACTGTAGTTGAATATTGTTCAATAGTGGGGTCAAGGTTTTCAAAAAATAATGTTCTCTAGACCAGGATTTAAAGCGATCCCCAGGTACTTCAAGTTTTTAGGGACCCATTGAAACCTCCAGTTGAGGAAGTCATTTCTCAGACAATGTTTTGATAGGGGCATTACCTCAGATTTGGTCCAATGTACTTTATACCCCCATATCTCTGAAAATGCATTTACTAGGTCAAGTCAAGGCGATATGGAGAGTTGGGGTTCTGACATTAATAGTAATGTTGTCTGCATAAAGCAATAGTTTATTCTCCGTAACTCCCATGACTGATGCATCCTAATGGCTTCGGCTAATGTTTCTAGTGCTATAATAAATAGGAGAGCTGAGAGACCGTCACCTTGTTTCATGACTCGCCCTACCGTAAATGGAGATGATCGTAATCCGTTACTGACTACTATAGATTTGGGGTTGTGGTATACAAGTATAATAATATTCTGAAAGCCCGTCCAAATCCAATCTATTTAGAGTGTAAAGCAGGTAGTCCCAACCTACCCTATCAAAGGCTTTCTCTGCGTCTAGGGATAAGGCCCCTGAAGTATCCAAATCATTTGCCTTCCAGATGACATGCAATAGGTCTAAGATTATCAGATGAAGTTCTGCCTTTCACTCTTCTCACCTTCCTAGCCAGAAGTTTTGAAAAAAAAAATCTGAGCAGAGAATTCCTCTGCTTTCTGCATATCTAAAGAACCCTGTGACGTGTAAAGTTCTTGATATAAATCTCAAAATATGTTGTTTTATTTATGATTGGTAATCAGCTTTCTTGTCTTATTTCTGATTCCAGATATTTGCAGAGTTGTTTCTCTAGATTTAATTTGGCTGGCCAACAGTTTTCCTGGCTTCTCACCTGATTCGTACCATCTGCTTCAACCTGTACAGGGAATATTCTACTTTTTTACTGAATAAAGTATTCAGCTTATATTTGGTTTTCGTCAGATTTTCCAGCGTTTTGAGCCCTGTTTCAAGTTGGTACATTTTCTGTTTATACTTTCTTAAGAGTAGCTGATTGTTGTATCATTACTCTGCATATGTAAGCTTTAAAAGCTTCCCAAACATGTACATTATCTGTTTCACACTTTTGTTGTTTGTTTCAAAGAATATCATACTGTGTGTTTTTAAGGAATTCACAAAACATCTTGTCCTGTAAGATGCTGGTGTTCATTCGACAACATTTAGATTTGAATTAGCTGGTGGATAAGCTGAATAGGGTTGGTTACAACTGTGGTTGGAGCGAAAACCTGCACGAGGATAGCTCTCCTGGAACAGGGTTGGAGAGCCCTGATCTAGGCAATGCCAAAGTGTTTATCAGTGCCATCTAGTAATGTTGCTGTTACGAATTCCAAGCTGGTGACTGTTACCAGCACCTCACAACCCTGAGCTGCACACTCCACTCCCCATCCCCCACGACCAGAGCTTGAGTCTCTAGGGGGTACCATAAACCTGCCTCTCAAACTCTCCCTGACTTGTGTGACCTGTGATCTGATAGGTTGCTAGGGATGTTACTAGGGGGCCGGACTTTTGCCTGTCCTCTTGTCTACACAGGTCACACAATACAGTGGCAGAGAGCTTCATCTCTCTCTCTGCCCATCAACAACTGGACTCATATCTCTGGACGTATGGGATGGAGTGTGTGCCCGAGGTAAATTTGTGTGACATGTACTGTATATATTGTTCTTAATAGTTAGTTGTTGTTGCATTATGTATGCTGCCTCTGTATAGCTTGTAACCTGTAAACATGTTCAACAGCTTATGTGAGCTTACTCAAACACTTTAATTAACTAGTATAGGCCTACTATTTTATTTATTTTATCTGACTTTCATAGCCTACTGGACTCATAGAGGGCTACTCTCTCAAGTTACCTTGTTGGGGCGAGTGACCCTTTGAATTTACAATGGCTAGCCCCAAGCCGTTTTTTTCCTTCTTGTGCTTTATGCTATTTGCCCCATGACTCCTGCTTGATTTGTTGACTATAAAATTGCTTGTTTCCCCCACCGTGGGACAGAAAATGTTTGTTCCCACATTCGCGACTCTGACTCGATTACTGACACGGACTCTTGGCCTCCCATCCTATTCTAACCACCTCTTGCCGGCTTTGTATTCATGTCACAGCAATTTCATCAGGTACAATATGATCTTGTTACCATCTGAGGCACATAAATGTCATACAAAAATCAACACTGCAGAGCTCTCCCTGTCCTCTGCCGTTCCCTGATTGTATTACATGATGATATCTGGAAATGTGCATGTACACCCCGGCCCATCTACTGTTGCTAGCTCCAATTCTGACTTGTGCTCTGATTTCTGCTTTACTGATTTCTGCCCTCATAAAAGCCTGGGTTTTCTGCACGTTAACACTGGAAGCTTATTACCTAAAATTGATAAATTGAAAGTGTGGGTTCACAGCTCCAATCCAGATGTGTTTGTCATTACTGAGATGTGGTTAAGAAAGAGTGGTTGGAACACTGATGTTAACCTTTCTGGTTATCACATTTTTCTGCAAGACAGATCTTCCAAAGGTGGTGGATTGTCAATCTTTACCAAGGAACACCTACACTTCAGTGCTCTGTAGTCTCTACCATGTCCGTCCCCAAACAATTTGATTAGCTGTTTTTAAGCATTAAGCTTTCAAATAGCTCTTTGTTGACTGTTGCTGGGTGTTATCGTCCACCATCAGCACCGGCCTGTACCCTACCAGCCCTAAGTTCTCGCCTGGCCCTTAACACCAAGTCTGAATTTGCCCTGCTATAGGTGACCTAAACTGGAACATGCTTAAACCACCTGACCAAGTCCTAAAGAAATGGGACTCCCTAAATCTTTCTCAGATTATTACCAATCCCACAAGGTATGACTCCAAAAACCCAGAAAAGGCTACTCTCCTCAATGTTATCCTCACAAATAATCCTGGTAGGTACCAGTCTGGTGTTTTCTGTAATGACTTTAGTGATCACTGTTTTACAGCCTGTGTTTGTAATGGCTGCTCAGTGAAACGACCTGTCCTGATTTGTCATAGACGCGTGCTAAAAAACTTGAATTAGTAAGCATTCCTTCATGACCCGGCCTCTCTAAATTGGTATAGAATCGGCTTGATCCCCTCTGTTGAAGACGCTTCTTTTTTTGAAATTTTCAGTGGTATTGTTAACAAACCTGCCCCCATAAAGGAAAAACAAGTTTACCCCCTGGTTTGACCGTGATCTTGTAGAGTTATTTGTCCTCAAGAATTGCATTTGACAAAAGGCTCGGCACACACATACTCAGGCTAATTGGCTCTCGTTCAAGCAAATGAGAAATAAGTGCACTCAGGCTATCCGGAAGGCTAAAGTTAGTTACTTTAAGGAGCCGCTCTCTCTCTGTGGGTCTAACCCCAAGAAGTTCTGGAAAATGGTTAAAGACCTGGAAAATTAACCTTCTTCATCACAGCTGCCCATGTCCCTTAAAATTGATTGTGGTTGTTACTAACACGGAGCGCATGGCTGAGCTCTTTAATCACCACTTCATTAAGTCAAGACTCCTATTTGACTCAGCCTCCGTGCCCGTCAAACATTTCCTCATTTCCCAGCTCTTCTAATGCGACTTGCCCGATGCTCCTGCCTCTTCTTCCCCTGCCCCGCTAAAAAGTTTCTCTCTGCAGGTGGTCATTGAGTCTGAGATGCTAAAGGACATCCTTAAACTTGATCACAAAAAACATCTGAGTCAGATGGTTTAGATCCTTTCTTCTTTAAAGTTGCAGCCACTGTCATCGCAGAGCCTATCTCTGACCTTTTTTAAACCATCTCTCCTCTCTGGGGAGGTTCCCATTGCTTGGAAGGTAGCCACGGTGTGCCCTTTATTTAAAGTGGGAGATCAAGCTGCTTCTAACTGTTATAGGTCAGTTTCTGTTTTGCCCTGTTTATTAAAAGTGTTGGAAAAACCTGTCAATAATCAACTGACTGGCTTTCTTGATGTCTATAGTATTCTCTCTGGTATGCAACTGGTTCCGCTCAGGTTATGGATGTGTCTCTGCAAGGTCCTAAAACGATGTCACCATTGCCCTTGATTCAAAGCAATGTTCTGCTGATATTTGTATTGACACTGCCCTTTTCCACCTGGACAAAAGGAACACCTATGTGAGAATGCTGTTCATTGACTAGCGTTCAACATCATAGCAGCCTCAAAGCTCATCACTAAGCTGGGACTAAACACCTCCCTCTGCAACTGGATCCTGGACTTCCAGACGGGCCGCCCCCAGTGCTGATCCTCAACACTGGAGCTCCACAGGGGTGCGTGCTCAGTCCCCTCCCTGTTCACCCACGACTGCATGGCCAGGCACAACTCCAACACCGTTATTAAGTTTGCAGACGACACAACAGTGGTAGGCCTGATCACCAACAATGATGAGACAGCCTATACGGAGGTGGTCAGAGACCTGGCTGGGAGGTGCCAGAATAGCAACCAATCCCTCAACGTAACCAAGACTAAGGAGATGATTGTGGACTACAGGAAAAGAGCACAGAGCACGCCCCCATTCTCATCGACAGGGCTGTAGTGGAGCAGGTTGAGCGCTTCAAGTTCCTTGGTGTCCACATCAACAACAAACTAGAATGGTCCAAACACACCAAGACAGTCGTGAAGAGGGCACGACAAAGCCTATTCCCCCTCAGGAAACTAAAAAGATTTGGCATGGGTCCTGAGATCCTCAAAAGGTTCTACAGCTGCAACATCAAGAGCATCCTGACCGGTTGCATCACTGCCTGGTACGGCAATTGCTCGGCCTCCGACCGCAAGTCACTTCAGAGGGTAGTGCGTAAGGCCCAGGACTTCTACACCAGGCGGTGTCAGAGGAAGGCCCTAAAAATTGTCAGAGACCCCAGCCACCCCAGTCATAGACTGTTCTATCTACTACCGCATGGCTAGAGGAACCGGAGTGCCATATCTAGGACAATTTGTACATGTAGGTAATGGTCAGGTGACAATACATACATAATAAACACTGAGTAGCAGCAGTGTACAAAACAAATGAAGGGGGGGGGTCAATGTAATAGTCTGGTGGCCATTTGATTAATTGTTCAGCAGTCTTATGGCTTGGGGGTAGAAGTTGTTAAGGAGCCTTTTGGTCCTAGACTTGGCGCTCCTGTACCACTTGCCGTGCAGTAGCAGAGAACAGTCTATGATTCGGGTGACTGGAGTCTAAGAATTTTATGGGCTTTCCTCTGACACCACCTATTATGTAGGTCACGGATTTCAGGAAGCTTGGCCCCAGTGATGTACTGGGCCTTACGCACTACTCCCTGTAGTGTCTTACGGTCAGATGCAGAGCAGTTGCCATACCAGGCGATGCAACCATGCTCTCGATGTTGCAGCTAAATATCTTTTTGAGGGTCTGGGGACCCATGTCAAATCTTTTCAGTCTCCTGAGGGGGAAAAGTTTTTTTTTTTGTGCCCTCTTCGACTGTCTTTGTGTGTTTGGACCATGATAGATCGTTAGTGATGTGGACACCAAGGAACTTGAAACTCTCGACCCGCTCCACTACAGCCCCGTTGATGTAGTCCACGATCAACTCCTTTGTCTTGCTCACATTGAGTGAGAGGTTGTTGTCCTGGCACCACTCTTCCAGTTCTCTGACCTCCTCCCTATAGGCGGTCTCATCGTTGTCAGTGATCAGGCCTACCACTTGTCATCAGCAAACTTAATTATGGTGTTGGAGTCGTGTTTGGCCATGCAGTCATGGGTGAACAGGGAGTACAGGAGGGGACTGAGCACGCACCACTGAGGGGCCCCAGTGCTGAGGATCAGCATGGCAGACGTGTTGTTGCCTAACCTTTACCACCTGTGGGACAGCCCGTCAGGAAGTCCAGGATCCAGTTGCAGAGGGTGGTGTTTAGTCCCAGGGTCCTTAGCTTAGTGATGATCTTCGTGTTCACTATGGTGTTGAATGCTGAACTATAGACAATGAACAGCATGAACATAGGTGTTCCTTTTGTCTAGGTGGGAAAGGGCAGTGTGGAGTACGATTGAGATTGTGTCATCTGTGGATCTGTTGGGGCGTTATGCAAATTGGAGTGGGACTAGGGTTTCCGGGAGGATGCTGTTGATGTGAGCCATGACCAGCCTTTCAAAGCACTTCATGGGTACCTACATGAGTGCTACGGGGCGGTAATCATTTAGGCAGGTTACCTTTGCTTCCTTGGGCACAGGGACTATGGTGGTCTGCTTAAAACATATAGGTAATAAAAACTCAGTCAGGGTGGGGTTGAAAATGTCAGTGAAGACATTTGCCAGTTGGTCTGCACATGCTTTGAGTACACATCCTGGTAATCCATCTGGATAAAATTCCTCAAACATACAAGTATTATACACCATTTAAAGTAAACTTCTTGTTAATCCAACTAGTGTCCAATTTCAAAAAGGCTTTATGGCGAAAGCATACCATGCGATTATGTTAGGTCAGCGCCTAGTCACAAAAAACATGCAGCCATTTTCCAGCCAAAGAGAGGAGTCACAGAAAGCAGAAATGTAGACTAACCTTTGATCTTCATCAGATGGCACTCAAAGGACTTCATGTTACATGTATGTATACATGTATGTTTTATTTGATAAAGTTCATATTTATATCCAAAAATCTGTTTACATTGGCGCGTTACATTCAGTAATGTTTTTGCAACCAAAACATCTGGTGATTTTGTGGAGAGCCACATCAATTAACAGAAATACTCATAAACGTTGATGAAAAATTCAAGTGTTATACATAGGATTTAAGATAAACTTCTCCTTAATGCAACCGCTGTGCCAGATTTCAAAAAAGCTTTACGGTGAAAGCACACCATGCGATAATCCGAGTATAGCGCTTAGCCACCAAAACAAGCCATACAGATACCAGCCATGTTATGGAGTCAACAAAAGTCAGAAATAGTTCCACAATAAATGTTTGTTTTGTTTGATAAAGTCCATATTTATTTCCAAATACCTCCTTTTTGTTTGTTCGTTTAGTTCACTAATCCAAATCGCACTAAATCCAGATGAAAAGTCAAAAAAGTGCCATTAACTTCTTGCGTTGCGCAATCCCGTATCCGGGAGCGTAATCATAGCCTCAAGCTCATTACCATAACACAACGTTAACTATTCATGAAAATCGCAAATGAAATGAAATAAATATATTGGCTCACAAGCTTAGCTTTTTGTTAACAACACTGTCATCTCAGATTTTCAAAATATGCTTTTCAACCATAGCAAAACAAGCATTTGTGTAAGAGTATTGATAGCTAGCATAGCATTAAGCCTAGCATTCAGCAGGCAACATTTTCACAAAAACAAGAAAAGCATTCAAATAAAATCATTTACCTTTTGAAGAACTTCGGATGTTTTCAATGAGACTCTCAGTTAGATAGCAAATGTTCAGTTTTTCCAAAAATATTATTTGTGTAGGAGAAATCGCTCCGTTTTGTTCATCACGTTTGGCTAAGAAAAAACCCTGAAAATTCAGTCATTACAACGCCAAACTTTTTTCCAAATTAACTCCATAATATCGACAGAAACATGGCAAACGTTGTTTAGAATCAATCCTCACGGTGTTTTTCACATATCTATTCGATGATAAATAATTCATGGCAGTTTGGTTGCTCCTCTGAACCAAATGGAAAAATACACTCAGCTGGAGATTACGCAATAATTTCGACGGAGGACACCAAGCGAGCACCTGGTAAATGTAGTCTCTTATGGTCAATCTTCCAATGATATGCCTACAAATACGTCACAATGCTGCAGACACCTTGGGGAAACGACAGAAAGTGTAAGCTCATTCCTGGCGCATTCACAGCCATATAAGGAGACATTGGAACACAGCGCATTCAAAATCTGGGGCATTTCCTGTTTGAAATTTCATCTTGGTTTCGCTTGTAGTATCAGTTCTGTGGCACTCACAGATAATATCTTTGCAGTTTTGGAAACGTCAGAGTGCTTTCTTTCCAAAGCTGTCAATTATATGCATAGTCGAGCATCTTTTCATGACAAAATATCTTGTTTAAAATGGGAATGTTTTTTTATCCAAAAATTAAGAGCGTCCCCCAATATCGAAGAAGTTAAAGTTCGTAGAAACATGTCAAACGATGTTTATAATCAATCTTTAGGATGTTTTTATCATAAATCTTCAGTAATATCCCAACCGGACAATTCCGTTGTCATTAGAAAGGAAAGGAAAGAGAACGGAGCTCGCGCGCGATAAACAACTCATAGCTTTCATCTGAGCCACTTACTGTGAGTGTTCTTATTCTCTCCCCTTTAATAATAGAAGCCTGAAACAACTTTCTAAAGACTGTTGACATCTAATGGAAGCATTAGGAAGTGCAATCTGATCCCATTTACACTGAATATTGCATAGGCATTCACTTAAACTACAAACCTCATATTTCCCACTTCTAGGTTGGATTTTTCTCAGATTTTCACCTGCCATATAAGTTCTGTTATACTCAGACATATTTTTTTTACAGTTTTAGAAATTTTAGAGTGTGTTTGGAGTGTCTTCTATCCAAATATACCAATTATATGCATATTGGTCAAAATACTGCCCCCTACCCAACAGAGGTTTTAAAGGTCTTGCTCACATCAGCTACGGAGAGCATTATCTCACTGTAATCCATAACAGCTGGTGCTCTTGTGCATGCTTCAGTTTTGCTTGCCTCAAAGTGAGCATAAAAGGCATTTAGCTCGTCTGGTAGGCTCGCGTCACTGGGCAGCTCGTGTCTAGGTTTCCCTTTGTGGTCCGTAATAGTTTTCGAGCCTTGTTACATCCGACGAGTGTCAGAGCCGGTGTAGTAGGATTCAATCTTATTCCTGTATTGACACTTTTCTTGTTTGATGGTTCGTCTGAGGGCATAGCAGGATTTCTTATAGGCGTCCGGATTAGTTTCCCACTAGTTGAAAGCGGCAGCTCCACCTGGACTGGACAGACTTATCTATTTGAAAAGACCAGGTAGTTTTGCTACGAAGAGGCTATGGATATCACATGCCCTGCACCAAAGTATATGCATGCAATCAGGGATGAAGTGGCTGAGCAGCAGGAAGACATTTTTTTTTGTAGCAGCAACGTATGGCGTGTGTGTTAGGAGAGTGTAATTTGAAAAGAGGCACTGCAGATAGTGCTGATGACTGGGAACTTGCCCCCAGTGATGAACTGGTCCGTCTGAACTACACATGAACAAGAGATTCTATATTTGGAGAGCCTGTTTCTGTCCTACTCTTGACTTTGGTGCAGGGCATGTGATATCCATAGCTTCTTTGTCGCAAAACTGCCTGATCTTTTCAAAAATATCCATTAGTCTAGCTGTGTCCAGTCCAGGTGATGCTTGTACAGGCAGACCATCTACGGGAGGAAATATGTCAGCATTGCGCAGCATCTGAAACCTGGTCCTGACTGAGTCCGAACGCTCCTTGGCGACAGCAACACCAGGCTCCAGAGGATTAAAGCTATAAAACAGGAAATAACAAAATAATGATGTGAGATCAATCAAACCTGTGCTTATCATGTTTGAGGTAAATTAAATAATCAAAACATGTTGTTTATACTTTACATACCAAGTGTTGTCATCGATTCCTTGTAGAGACGCTACACCGCTGCTTTTGTGACATGGGATCGCAGCAGCTTTTCAACAAATGTTTGTGTCCTGGGTGACGTCCTGGTAATACTATTGCATTATCCTCGGCATAGTTGGTAATGACGTTCACAACTCGCTGAAAGTCATCATACTTCAGGTGTAACCTGTGCTTGCTTGGGCCAGCTCACTTTTTGATGGGAAGCATTAGGCCATTCTCCTTGTATGACTGGTGGAGGAGAGTCAGGCGTGTTCTACCGATGCTGAAAGACAAATTCCAGATACAAATATTTTGACCTCTACAAGTCTGGTTCATCCTGGCTAAGGTGTATGTAAACTTCTGACTGTATTTGAGACTGCGTTTAATTGAAGTTGTACAGTAGTTAAGAATTTTGGGATAAATTATAATGTTGATATATCACTACAAGCAGCAAAATGTAACGCACAGAGTGCATAACAATGCCCCCTAGACGTTTGAGTGGCAGGGTAAGCAGTGTTACCTGGTTACCTAGCATAATATCAACATTACCACTATCTGAGAATGACATTGAGATGCGCAGCTGGACAGCATCTTATTGCTAGCATCTGATGCTATCTGTTGCTAGCACACCTGTATAGGCATTTACCGTCTCTGCGCCTCATTCTCTCTGTCTGCTTCTCCCATGTGATGTTTTTATTAAAGGAGAAGAATGGAGACAACGCCAACACTGGCCAGATATGACTAATTATGTGCTAGCATGGCCAGAGGCTAACAAGCAGTGGTGTCTGGTCTTACTCTGAGGGTTAGTTCTCATTCACTCCAAGCACATTCATGAACATGATTTTTAAAATTCTAATACAAGATGGTGTTTTTGTAGTGGGAGGTTTGTTTTAGTCTAAATTCAAGGACTTACAGAGCATTCGTGGCTTGATTATTGGAGAAGTAGGCCTAATGGGTTGTCAAAGATGAAGAAATGACACAGTATTTCACATATCTCATGTTATTTTTTTTATATGTGGACGATGAAATAATTTTTCCCTCTAATGTAAATGCTTTTTAGTTGCCTCATATGATTAATATGGTTTTGAAATTCTGGGCAGATACGATGACTGAAGCGTTCTGAAAAGAGTGCCTGTAGGACAGTCGGTGAAACTGGTCGGTCGCTGACTGGCTTCTGTCTGAGCTCTTCTTATCTCAGGCCTGTGAAGTCTCCAGATACATCTCGGGATCTCTGCTTATATGTGTATAATTTGGACATGTGAACCCACAAGCCGAGCTGGGCTAACAAAGTACCTCCTATCTGATCAACCCATGCCCTCCCTCCCAGGACATCCTGGTTTTTATCACGTCTTTTCAGCACTGATCCAATCGCCACGTATTAATCTCCCCTTCCAGGGCCACCCTACTCACCCGCCTGCCTCCATCCTCACATCCGATCACCTCGCCTCCAAAGACAGCAGACTTACACCTGGCGATGGAAGAAGTCCAAGCACACTGGGATTGTGTGACGTCATGCAAAGTAACTTTTTGGGGAGCTTAAGATTGTGTAAAGAATTCACTCAATTTAAAAATATATATTTGTATGGTCTTTGGCTTGTTGTACTCCTCTTGATGAAGTTTAAAAATGTAACTTTAGTTGAAGAGTAAAATGTGTTTTTATGGAATCAGATTGTTATGAAATTTGCATCGACATCTACCCACAGTAAACAATACATTCAGAAAGTACTCATTCACTTTTTCCACAATTTGTTACATTACAGCCTTATTCTAAAATGGATTACTTAAAAAAAATGCTCATCAATCTACACACAATACCCTATAATGATGAAGCAAAAACAAGTTTTACATTTTTCTGTGCTAATTTTTATATATATTTTTTTACAGAAATCCCTTATTTACATAAGTATTCAGACCCTTTGCTATGAGACTCGAAATTGAGCTCGGGTGCATCCTGTTTCCATTGATCATCCTTGATGTTTCTACAACTTGTTTGGAGTCTACCTGTGGTTAATTCATTTGATTGGACATGATTTGGAAAGGCACACACCTGTCCTATAAGGTCCCACAGCTGACAGTGCATGTCAGAGCAAAATCCAAGCCATGAGGTCGAAGGAATTCTCCCTAGAGCTCTGAGACAGGATTCTGTCGAGGCACAGATCTGGGGAAGGGTACGAAAACATTTCTGCAGCATTGAAGGTCCCCAAGAACACAGTGGCCATCATCATTCGTAAATGGATGAAGCTTGGAACCACCAAGACTCTGCCTAGAGCTGGCCGCCTGGCAAAACTGAGCAAAAAGGGGGAGAAGGGCCTTGGTTAGGGAGGTTACCAAGAACATGATGCTAGCTCTAACAGAGCTCTAGAGTTCCTCTGTGGAGATGGAAGAACCTTCAAGAAGGACAACCATCTCTGCAGCACTCCACCAATCAGGCCTGTATGGTAGAGTGGCCAGATGGAAGCCACTCCTCAGTAAAAGGCACATGACAGTCTACTTGGAGTTTTCCAAAAGGCACCTAAAGGACTTTCAGACCATGAGAAACAATATTCTCTGGTTTGATGAAACCAAGATTGAACTCGTTGGCCTGATTGCCAAGCATCTTGTTTTATTTTTTTATTTATTTAACTAGGCAAGTCAGTTAAGAACAAATTCTTATTTTCAATGATGGCCTAGGAACAGTGGGTTAACTGCCTGTTCAGGGGCAGAACGACAGATTTGTACCTTGTCAGCTCGGGGGTTTGAAATTGCAACATTCCGGTTACTAGTCCAACACTTTAACCACTAGGCACATGTCTGGAGGAAACCTGGCAACATCCCTACGGTGAAGCATGGTGGTGGAAGCATCATGCTGTGTGGATGGTTTTCTGAGGCAATGACTGGGAGACTAGTCAGGATCAAGGGAAAGATAAACGGAGCAAAGTACAGAGATCCTTGATGAAACCTGCTCCAGAGCACTCAGAACCTCAGACTGAGGCGAAGGTTCACCTTCCAATAGGACAACCACTCTAAGCACACAGCCAAGACGATGTAAGATTGGCTTCGGGACAAGTCTCTGAATGTCCTTGAGTGGCCCAGCCAGAGTCCGGACAGCAACGCTTCTCATCCAACCTGACAGAGCTTGAGAGGACCTGCAGAGAAGAATGGGAGAAACTCCCAAAATACAGGTATGCCAAGCTTGTAGCGTCATACCCAAGAAGACTCAGTGTTTAATTGCTGCCAAAGCTGTTTCAATGAAGTGCTGAGAAAAGGGTTTGAATACTTATGTAATTGTGATATTTCAGTTTTTTTGATTTTTTTATAAATTAGCAAACATTTTTAAAATCCTGTTTTTTGCTTCCTCATTATGGGGTATTGTGTGTAGATTGATGAGGGGGGGGAAAAAATCAATTTTTAAATATATCTGTAAGGTAACAAAATGTGAAAAGAGCCAAGGGGTCTGAATACTTTCCAAAGGCACTGTATACTCTTCATTATCTGTTCAATGTTTAATCCTGCTGTGTCTTGTCTCAAAACATAAAATCAAAGTTGCCCTGGGGGTTGAATAGACTATGCATTTGAACCATCTTTAGTGCCTGAAAGCAGCAATGACTGATTCTACGGCTTAGGGGCCCAGATATCAATCATTAAGAAGGTACCTGGAGGCCCCATTACAATAGAAGTTATCAGAATAGTGCTCTTAACATTGGTCGTAAATCTCTTTCTTGTTTTTTATCAGCTAGCCTGTTATGGCAAGGTGTTCCCCTAGGGGAACTTCCTCCCCCCATTCAGCTGAAAGGGTGGCGCGGGGAATTCAAAAATATTCTTTAGAAATATTTACATTTTCACACATTAACAAGTCCAATACAGAAAATGAAAGAAACATCTTGTTAATCTACCCATCATGTCCGATAAAAAAAAATAAAAAAAAAAAAATTACAGCGAAAACACAACATATATTCATGTTAGACCACCACCAAAAAAAAAAAAAAACAGCCATTTTTCCCAGTCAAAGATCACAAAAGCAGAATTAGAGATAAAATGAATCACTAACCCTTTGTTAATCTTCATCAGATGACACTCATATGACATGTTACACAATACATTTATGTTTTGTTCGATAATATGCATATTTATATCCACAAATCTCGGTTTACGTTGACGCCATGTTCAGAAATGCCTCCAAAATATCCGGAGGAATTACAGAGCTTCGCCAGATAACAGAAATACTCATCATAAACTTTGACGAAAGATATATGTTCTACATATAATGAAAGATACACTGGTTCTTAATGCAACCGCTGTGTCAGATTTTTAAAAAACTTTATGAAAAAAGCCTGCCATGCAATAATCTGAGACGGCGGTCAGAGGTAAATATATTTCTCCGCCATGTTGGAGTCAACAGAAATACGAAATTACATCATAATTATTCCCTTACCTTTGATCTTTCATCAGAATGCAGTGCAAGGAGTCCTAGTTCCACAATAAATCATTGTTTTGTTCCATAATGTCCAATACTAGTATCCAATTAGCTGCATTTGCTAGCACTTTCAGCCCACATGCCCAAAAGCTGACGCCGGTCCAGGACAACTCGCACGAAAACTTCAAAAATATATATTCCAGGTCGAATAAACTGGTCAAACTAAGTAGAGAATCAATCTTCAGGATGTTATTTTCATATATATCCAATAACGTTCCAACCGGAGCATACGTTTTCATCTGCAGCCAAATGGAACGATGGTGACATCCACAGACAAATGCGCCGCAGGGAAATTGCATTGTGCCAGGACACTGACTCATTCCCCTCCCATTCGGTCAAAGTTCACACCAGTGGCTCCATTCCACGTTCTACTGAATGAGGACATCTAGTGGAAGGCGTAGGAAGTGCTAACAGATCCATATCTTATTTGGAAGGGAAGAGGCGATGACTTAAAATTAGACACGCATTCAGAATTTCACTTCCTGTTTGGAAGATTGCCTACCCTATGAGTTCTGTTATACTCAGACATAATTCAAACAGTTTTAGAAACTTCACAGTGTTATCTATCCAATAGTAATAATAATATGCATATATTAGCAATCTAGGACAGAGTAGGATGCAGTTCACTATGGGCAGGCAATTCATCCAAAGTGAAAATACTGCCCCCTATCCCCAACAAGCTAGAGCTTCTCCTGTGAATGTATAAGTGCTTCCATTAAACTGGAGTAAATCTGAATAAATGTAGACTAATGTCAATGATTCACTCTAGCATGTGTGACACCTGTTACCAACAATAAGTATGGTTTGCTCCTGAGGTCAATGCACCCAACTATGGGAATGACTTAAAAACGTATTTAGGGAATTGGAGTGGATAGGATTGTGATGTTAACTCTCTGCAAGGCGAGATTCTGAGAGTTCCTCCTTAGCCTGGGCCCCGGCCCAGTGGCTATGTTCCCTGTTCCGGCCCTTCACTTTCCCCCCATTAGCGCCGGAGGATTAGCCGTTAACGGTGAGCACCCCTCGTAGCCCCTCGATCTGTCCCGGGGCTAACCCTTTTTCTCTGTAACACAGTGGATCCTGGTGGCATTAATAGAGTTCTGGCTCACTGCTCCTCCCAAAGCATAGAGAATTTAACTCCCGAACCAGTCACCGGTCTGACTGGCCACACACTGCACCCACAGAACTAATTTTGCGAAACACTGCCTCTCACCATGCAAATTAGCGATGTTATGATAGCCACTAATTAAATCGCCCAAAAGGAAATTGTTCACTGCGATTTCCATTTTATTTGGCATGTCTCGAAACGGTCGGATAGTCAAAGGGAAATTAATGTTTGGCTAGGCGTGTCACCATTGAAGAACAATTGGTTATTGTCTGCAGAAGTGCATTTTATTGGTAATTGTTTGTTTACCTGATGATAATTTTACTTAAGCTTATCTCAATTTTTTGTTCATTGGTGCTCACTGGCAACTGTTGTAGTCTGAAGGGTTTAATGAAAGTGCTGTTACTTATTTTAGAACAGGTGGGTGCTTTTTTGAAAGGGTAAAATAAGTTCATGTGCCATTTATGTATGGATAATTTTTCTTTTTTTGGCAGACCTGCCTGCAATTAGTTGTATTGTAACACGTAGAGGTGGCCATTCCGTAAGCATACACTTTTTTTCATGCTTGGTGAAAGACAACAATTCTTCAAACTTCAAGAACAAGTCATCAGTGTAGTTGATTGACATATAGTGTCTTTGCTCGTTTTACATGTTGAATTGATGAGGCACTCACTGCCATGAGACTCTCATCCAAGATGTTTCTCTTGAATTGAAAAGCAGGAGCTGATGACATTGCAATATGATTGTTTGTCAAGCAAAGTAAGTTTGATTTCTGGACTGTAATTGCTTTCATTCTCAAATCCTCAACTTTATAACAGAGGATTTGCACATTTTTGTTGGAGGATGCTAGATTATATATTTAAAAAACTTTTTTTCTGCTTATTATAGCCAAATACTAATTTGTCAATTCCCTGTATTGCTTGTAATTACCACCTTCCTTGCATTATGCTTTCTTGTGATCAACCTCCTGTCGAAACGGTACCCAAAACGAAATAACATTAATTCTCAATGTCTTCTACATTTGTTTCACCAGGGGTGATTTTTGCTGTGTAGATTTATCTAATAGTGTAGATGTGTCACTGCATGCACACCCAGAGGAACCCTCCCGTCAATTCAAGAACAAGAGGAAGCTGTGCTCAATCCAATAGGGGTTTTATCAGACTCCCATCACAGACACTAATCCTTGGTTCTTGGTGGAGAATGGACGCTAACAGCGTAGTGACTACGTGTTTAGCCAGTATGGCTGACCCCATTTAGTTGACTGGGTCGATTGTTTGGTCGATAGGCTGTTGGTTGACTAAGATTATCATTTTTTTTGTCAGTCTAAAATATACAGTACCAGTCAAAAGTTTGGACACACCTACTCATTCAAGGGTTTTTCTTTATTTTTACCATTTGGCACATTGTAGAATAATAGTGAAGACATCAAAATGTTGAAATAACACATATGGAATTATGTTGTAACCAAAAAATTGTTTACCGAGTCGATATTTACCGAGTTTCAACTGGACTTCCTGCGGCTATGGAACCCTGACCTGTTCATGGTAAATTGTTGGTTATCTGCACGAACCCAGTGTTCACTGGTCATCCATACATCAATTGTCTTAAATCATTTATTTATTACGAAGTAATTCACAGAAATGCATAAACAACAAACATGGCAAATGTGGTTACATGAAATGATAGGAGAATATGCCCTAGTGGGCTGAACCGGCATGGCGGCTTGTTATACAAAGGAGAAGTGGGGGTCGACTAAAGTCACTACAGAGTTAATTATAACAATTAAAATGTTAATTCTTTACACATGAACGTTCACTCATTCGGGAACAATTGCAATCAATATATATTTACGCTCAGTGTGTCATCTTGATCGCTGGTGAAAAGTTTGTCTTTCGTAGAATTGTCCGTCTCCCTCTCTCTCCCTGTCTTGGTTAGAGCAGATAGTTCAAAGTGACATTCGTTATAGAATGGATGTTTCGGCGGTTGTCGTTCTTCGCGTTCAATGATACCAAATTCCTAGCTGCAGACTAGTAATTAATATCAAAGACTTGTTCTCATTCTGTCCGTATCGATAGTCTAAGAGTTTAATCACATGGTATGGTTAAAAGATTCTACAACCTTTGTCCCCCTCCTAATGGAGAAAAACATGGTCTGCTGATAATTTCTCAAAGTTGGATTTTATTCGGAATGGCAGAAAAGGGCTGTCCCAGGATGTCTGACCCTAACTGGGCTCAGGGGCGGTCCTCTGATTTAGTTCAAATCCAATTCCCTTTTTGAGTTTTCCTTCATTAAACAGTTCAAAATCACATTGTAAAATTGTGTAAACAGTATCATATTCACTCATTCATCTTATACAACAATTAGATGTTAACCTTATATCTGGAGCTATTATATAAACAGCGTTATGGTAATGTGGCCACACCATCTCCCATGAGCTTCCCAAGTTGTGACAAACGGACCAGTTCGTAGCTGGATTCTTCACCGATCTTTTACACTTTCTCCGGAACATGAAATTTGTTCGTACCTCAAGTTCTGTGAGGTGGAAGGATTTCCTTTGTCTCCATGAAAAACTACTCTCTATAACTGTGTGTCCATGAGGTCTTCTCATGAATTTACGACCTCTGACCACAGCAGCCTAGTTGAAGGAGGCAAGGGGGAAGCAGGGAGAGGTGTTGGGGTTGCTATACTCATAGGCCAACGTCATGACATTTCTAAGCGACCCCAAACTTTTGAACGGTAGTATGTGTGTATATATATATTATTTTTATGGCACATGAGACCTGTCTGATTCACGCCTGTCTCAGTGAGCTAGTCCATTGCAGAGGCCGTGGGGGTGGCACACCAGTATCACTTGTAGTACATTTACCGTTAATTCCCTTAACTTCTCATCTTCAACTTTTGTTTGGTTATGCTCATTTCTGTTAATGCATTCAATGTTATTATTATTACAGTATTTTACCATTCTCATTGTGGACACGTTATTTGCGGACCGCACAACCTAGGCTACACTTGTGTGGAACATGTTTTGTTTTTTTAATTGGATTTAGGAGTTGTCAATTTATTCATTGTCGTTTGTTTGTAGCGCTCCCGTCAATGTTGCACCAGCTTATAGATAAAAGTATGCCTAGGCTACTTGGCCTGTGCGCAAATGTAGGCCTTTAAATATTTCCATTTGGGGATCTGATTGTTTTAAATCACCAATATTGTGGAACTTCTCAAAGAAATGTTTTCTTCACCTCAAACAGTAAGGAAACAAAGTGTTTCTAGATCCATTGAGAAGGACAATAGTTCCTCAACATAGCCTATTTTGTGAAAGGGGGGAAGAAATGTCATGCTCTGTTCTGGTGGAAACATCATAAAATAGGCCTATTTAACATGGTTAGCAATAGAAGTTACTTTTTAAAATTTTGATTAACCACATGATAATGATTTTGAGATATGTAAATATTATTATAAATTAAATGAAACTTTTCCACTATGTGCATATACAAATCATAACTGGTACGGTCAAAATAGTAAGATAAACTGGTACTCCAAATGAACAAGGTTGCCGACCTCTGGTGTAGCCTATTAGGAGCGTAACAGCAGAATCTGCAAAGGCCAGCAGCAGCGGGAGGAAGAAGGTTGGGAACAGGTTATTTTTCTTCTGGTTAGGCGATCTTGATCTCTGGTTCCCTCGAGTCATGTGTGTGTAATTATTTAATCACAGTATGCTTAAAGCATCAGTCAAGCTCAGTAGCCTACATATAGTTGATTTTATTAAAACACATAGGGTGTGTCTATTTAATTTTGACCAACAGTCTACCATTATTTTGTTTAGTCTGGGACAGCCCTATTAGCCAGCAATGCAGGGTGGACATATGCTGTGCTTGTTAAACTAGATTAAAGCCCCATTAACATGGCAGCAGAGATAATGAAGGCCCATGTTATCGGACCTGATGTGAAGAATGTTGCTGCACCACCTTTTGCCCTTTCATGTTGTTCTTGAAGTGACAGTTGTGATTCCCCAGTAGGCAGACCACTGTTCGGCCCTACCTCTGAAAGCATCTTGTACCTCCTTAGGCATATCAATAACAGCATTGACATGCTCTTCCCTCACCGTAATGACTACTAAAATGCCTGTATGTACTTGTATTCTCATGTTTCTTAAAATTCACATCACAGTTCTTGGTTTTTAAATTAGATTTTTGATTATTAACTAAATTATTATTATCACTGCATTGTTGGGAAAGAGCGCATAAAGTAAGAATTTCACTGTACTGTTTTACATCTGTTGTACCCTGTGCAAGGGGTGAATGACAGTTTAAACTTTGAAATTACTACTGTGATTAAATAATGAGGAAAATGGCGCCTGACAGCTTTTACATTTGTGTCATGCTTCCTCCCCTGGCCATGACAAATAATTAAAGAGGTAAATAAGTAAAGAGGTCAATGCAATGAATCTCTGTCTTGTCTGTCATAAAGACAGGAAAATAATGCGCCTGTGGGATTTTTGCATTTAAATGTGACATGTTTCCATTGGTTTTGTTTTCGTGCATGTTCATAGGACCACTTTTGTGTATATACATTAGCTTTCATACAGTGACTTTCTATTGGCCCAAGACATCCCTGCTACTTTTCATGTAACCTATGCGTCAGTCCATTGTGTATGATCCGGTCTATTTTTTTTCTCATTTAATTTTGCCTGTCAGAAAATTTTACAGAGAGACAATTGACATTTTCTCAGCTTTGTCACTCTGATGTCAGAGTTCCTGTGATCTACAGTGAAAATGGTGTGTCAGCAGAGCTGGTTGCTTTCCAACTGGCAGAAGTCAATATTTCCAATTACATATATGCCCATAGGCCCTAAAGTGGTTATTTACCGCATTAGAACACGGAGGTATGGATTTTTATAAATTACTATAGGTTATAAGAAAAGAAGCCATTTGTTTTTCAATGCTGTACTGTTTAATTGAGTTGTACATTTGATCTATTCAGAACAGTGCACCCTCATTTGTTCAAGAGTGTTCATGCTGGGCCCCTGTAGCCCTGCTCATGGGCAGTAATTCCATAGTTACAGGCTGAAACCAGGCACTATACTATCATTACTACCCTGTGAAAATAACAGCGAGTCATACCTACTTCTCATTCTCTTGCACTTTCCTGGCTCACTAAATGACTGCAAAGGGGATTCCTCAAATTTAATAGTGAGAAATACACTCAGTATACCAAACATTAGGAACACCTTCCTAATATTGAGTTGCACCCCACCTTTTGCCCTCAGAACAGCATCAATTCGTTGGGGCGTGGACTCATTGGGGCCCTCTGACCCTCTGAATGGCATACATACACAATCCATGTCTCAATTGTCTTAAGGCTTAAAAATACTTCTTTAACCTGTCTCCTCCCCTTCATCTACACTGATTTGAAGTGGATTTAACAAGTGATAAGGGATCATAGCTTTCACCTGGATTCACCTAGTCAGTCGATGTCATGTTTTGTATACTCAGTGTATGTGATAGACTCACACAAAAAACTATGGAAGCCAGAGGAGGAACAGTTTTGGAATGCCAAACTCCTGTTGCTGATGTTCAGGGGT
Organism: Oncorhynchus tshawytscha; assembly: GCF_018296145.1. Taxonomy (NCBI): domain Eukaryota; kingdom Metazoa; phylum Chordata; class Actinopteri; order Salmoniformes; family Salmonidae; genus Oncorhynchus; species Oncorhynchus tshawytscha. The sequence continues at coordinate 47,243,499 of NC_056437.1, read as the reverse complement.
TTCGGGGAGCTTGCTTGCTGACACAAAAATGTGTTAATGTAGTTGGCCGGCAGAGATAAGGAAAATGGCTGCGGCCATTTGAAAAAAAGGGCTGGTTCTGTGGTTGTTGCCGGCTACGAGTGTGGCCAAGGTATGGCTGGGAGGTGGCATTTGCAAACTCTGGAGCAGCTGCTATCAGCCCTGACATTTTAGTGCCTGCTGTCCATTAGTGGCACGGTGGCGGTGCCCACAGCACTGAAAGGTGGTGAGCACAGTGCCCACCACCAGTCTGTTAGCATGTTAATGTCAGGACCCACTGGGCAAAACTGGTTGAATCAACTTTGTTTCCACATCATTTCGACAACAAAGAATTCAATATGATGAAGTTGAATCAACATGGAAAACTGACTGGATTTGCAAAAAATGTTTTTTTTCTCCCAACTTTTTACCTAAATCCAATGAAAGGGTGAAATATTTTATTAGTTTGACATTGAATTCATGTTAGTTTACAACTCAATCACATGTACAGCAAAACTAGACTGACATCTGTGTGCAGTGGGGAGACTGTTTGTCAGTGCATCTCCATACATGGTGGTTGTGACCTCTGGGAGTTTAGACATTGCTATTAGACCAATCTGAGTCTTTGAAATTATAGTTATTTTCCTCTTGGGTATTCGTGGACAAGCAAGAGCTGCTCGCTCATAAAATTCTTGACTTCTGTGCCACTGTCATTTTTTATGTCTAATATATGCAAATTGCACATTTTCAATGTTTGTCTGATGTGAGGTTGAGCCTCACTCTTTGTAAACTTGGGCCATGTTCGGTAACCAGGAAACTGGAGAAAATGTATTAAAATGGAAGAAGTACGACTTGACCTTTATGAACGCACATATTTGTCCTCAAAACTGATGACAGCCATTCTGTATGTGTTTTCCAGGTGTGGAAGCGCTCTGGAGCCTGGTTCTACAAGGCCCTGCCCAATTACGTGCGCCCAGGGAAGGAGGGGCAGAGTGGTGCTGCTCTCGGACTGCAAGGGGCCCAGAGAGGAGGGCAGAAGATGGCCAAGAGTTCCACAGTCAGTCAGACCTACACATGGGCATACAGCAAAGGTCAGTCGTTCACGTAAAATCTATGGGTGAATTTGGTGTCATTGTGGCTTCTGAGACATGCACAGAACTGAATATAACTATCAGTTCTTTATATACAGTACCAGTCAAAAGTTTGCTCATTCAAGGGTTTTTCTTTATTTTTACTTTTTTCTACATTGTAGAATAATAGTGAGGACATCAAAACTATGAAATAACACATATGGAGTCATGTAAACAAAAAATGTTTAACAAATCAAAATGTATTTTATATTTGAGATTCTTCAGTAGCCACCCTTTGCCTTGATGACAGCTTTGCACACATTTGGCATTCTCTCAACCAGCTTCAATCAATCAATCAAATGTATTTTTAAAGCCCTTTTTACATCAGCCAATGTCACAAAGTGCTATACAGAAATCCAGCCTAAAATCCCAAACAGCAAGCAATGCAGATGTAGAAACATGGTGGCTAGGAAAAATTCCCTAGAATGGCAGGAACCTAGGAAGAAACCTAGAGAGGAACCAGGGTCTGAGGGGTGGCCAGTCCTCTTCTGGCTCTGCCGGATGGAGATTATATCAGTACTTGGCCAAGATGTTCAAATGGTCACAGATGACCAGCAGGGTCAAATAATAATAGTCACAGTGGTTGTAGAGGGTGCAACAGGTCAGCACCTCAGGAGTAAATGTCAGTTGTCTTTTCATAGCAGATCATTCAGAGTTAGAGACAGCAAGTGGAGAGCGAGAGAGTTGAAAACAGCAGGTCCTGGACAAGGCAGAACGTTCGGTGAACAGGTCAGGGTTCCATAGCCGCAGGCAGAACAGTTGAAACTGGAGCAGCAGCATGACCAGGTAGACTGGGGACAGCAAGGAGTCATCAGGCCAGGTAGTCCTGAGGCATGGTCTTAGGGCTCAGGTCCTCCAAGAGAAGAGCGAAAGAGAGCGAGTTAGAGGGAGCATACTTAAATTCACACAGGACACCGGATAAGACTGGAGAAATACTCCAGATATAACAGACTGACCCAACCCCCCGACACAAACTATTGCAGCATAAATACAGGAGAGATCGGGAGACATTGTGGCCCTGTCCGACGATACCCCCAGACAGGGCCAACCAGGCAGGATATAACCCCACCCACTTTGCCAAAGCACAGCCCCCACACTACTAGAGGGATATCTTCAAACCACCAACTAACTACCCTGAGATAAAGCCGAGTATAGCCCACAAAGATCCCCCCACGGCACGAACCCGAGGGGGGCGCAAACCCGGACAGGAAGATCACGTCAGTGACTCAACCCACTCAAGTGACGCACCCCTCCTAGGGACTAGAGGTCGACCGATTATGTTTTTTCAACGCAGATACCGATTATTGGAGGGCCAAAAAAGCCGATAACGATTAATTGCTGGTATTACACATCTGGCGAAAAGACTACTGTAGCTCTGCTGGAGTCACTTGTTTTGATAACTTTGACACCTGGAAAAAGGAAATACTCTACAGGAATGAAGGATTCCATCCAAATCATCTTGGCTCCTGGACTCAAGGCTGCGTTGAAACAATGACTGGTAAATTATCCAATACCAGCTATGTTAATCCCTACCGTTGTGACAATGAGTCATCATAATGCTGACAATGAGTCATTATTTTAGGGGCATTGGCAAACACAACGGAAGTAATTTAATTTATGTACACCTAATTGCACTGAATACATCTGTTTATCCTACTGCTATTGTAAGCAGTAATTATGAGCCTATAAACCAGAGTTACACTGTTAGCACTAAGGCGGTGTGCTATAGTAGGAGGACAACTTTATGCAGCTCACTTTGAACTATCAGCTCCAATGTAAATAACATGAGGTAGTTTTTAATGTTTTACTGAGAAGCCTATCAAGCATCCCAGAAAAAATGCTAAAAATAGCCCATATTAACATATGTAGCCTAAAAAACAAAGTCCATGAAGTCAACAACTTGCTTGTAACAGATGACATTCATATTCAGACTTTCTCTGAAACTCACTTAGATAATAACTTTGATGATACAGAAATTCCAACGGAGGTGGTTTTGCGGTCTATATTCAGAACCACATTCCTGTAAAGCTTAGACAATCTAATGTTAAGTACTGTTGAAGTAATATGGCTACAGATTCATCTGCCTAACCTAAAGCCCATTCTTGTGGGAAGCTGCTATAGACCACCAAGTGCTAACAGTCAGTATCTGGATAATATGGGTGAAATGCTTGATAATGTATGTGATATCAACAGAGAAGTGTATTTTCTGGGTGATTTTAAATATTGACTGGCTATCATCAAGCTGCCCACTCAGGAAAAAACTTCAAACTGTAACCAGTGCCTGCAACTTGGATCAGGTTGTCAGTCAATCTACCAGGGTAGTTACAAACAGCACAGGAATTAAATCAAAAACATGTATTGATCACATTTTTACTAACGCTGCAGATATTTGCTTTAAATCAGTATCCAAATCCATAGGATGTAGTGATCACAATATAATAGCCATATCTAGGTAAACCAAAGTTCCAAAGGCTGGACCTAATATAGTGTATAAGAGGTCATACAAAAATATTTGCTGGTCTGTGGTGTGTAATGAGGAGCAACTATACACTGCACTTGACGCATTTATTCTACAATGTAAAAAATAGTAGAAATAAAGAAAAACCCTTGAATGAGTAGGTGTGTCCAACATTTTGACTGGTGCTGTATTTGTACACCCCTTCGAATGAGTGGATTTCGCTATTTCAGCCACACCCATTACTGACAGGTGTATAAATTGAGCACACCGCCATGCAATCTCCATAGACAAACATTGGCAGTAGAAGGGCCTAACTGAAGCGCTCAGTGACATTCAACTTGGCACCGTCATAGGATGCCACATTTCCAACAAGTCAGTTTGTTAAATTTTTGCCCTGCTAGAGCTGCACCGGTCAACTGTGAGTGCTGTTATGGTGAAGCGGAAACGTCTCGGAGGTGATAGGCCACACAAGCTCACAGAATGGGACCGCCGAGTGCTGAAGCACGTAGTGCGTAAAAATCATCTGTCCTCGGTTGCAACACTCACTACCGCGTTCCAAATTGCCTGTGGAAGAAACATCAGCACAGTAATTGTTTGTCGGGAGCATGTTCTCTCGAGTGATGAATCACGTTTCACCATCTGTCAATCCGACGGACTCATCCTGGTTTGGCAGATGCCAGGAGAACACTACCTCCCCGAATGCATAGTGCCAACTGTAAAGTTTGGTGGAGGAGAAATGATGGTATTTTCCTGTTTTTCATTGTTCGGGCTAGGCCCCTTAGTTCCAGTGAAGGGAAATCTTAAAGCTACAGCATGCGATTACATTCTATATGATTCTGTGCTTTCAACTTTATGGCAACAGTTTGGGGAAGGCCATTTTCTGTTTCAGCATGGCAATGCCCCCGTGCACAAAGCGAGGTCAATACAGAACTGGTTTGTCAAAACGGTGGGGAAGAACTTGACTGGCTTGCACAGAGCCCTGACCTCAATCCCATCGAACATCTTTGGGATTAATTGGAAAGCTGAATGTGAGCCAGGCCTTTCACCCAACATCAGTGCCCGACCTCACAAATGCTTTTGTGGCAGAATGAAAGCAAGTCCCCGCAGCAATGTTCCAACATCTAGTGGAAACCCTTCACAGAAGAGTGGAGGTTGTTAAAGCAGCAAAGGGGGGACCAACTCCATATTAATACCCATGATTTTGGAATATCCACATACCTTTGGTCATGTAGTGTTTGTCATTTTCTTAACCCATCTAGCGACTAAAGGACAGCATAGGTTTCATGCTAGCTAATCTTGAGTGTTAGCCTGGGAGAAATTACAGGAGAGACGGTTGGGACGAAAATAACGCAATGTTAACTGTCCTAAAATAAAAATGTTAAAGGTTAAACACAGGCCATTGTCTCTAGTTACTTTTATAATGTTAGTAAAATATCAACCAAGTGAATGAATGTTTAAAGATGACAAATGACATCATTATGCCTTAATCAATCGACTTGATGGGTCAGCTTCTCACACAATCTCTACTCAACAGGTTAGTGGTTACAAATATATATATATATATATTTATGATTCTGGTAGTCAGTTACCTTGTGTCAAGCCATGGCATGTGATGAGTTTTCCACTTGTGAAGAGGAGTGCACATGACAAGGACAGCTGGAGTGTACTTGATTGGTAGCGCTAAGCATGAATTGTAATTGAAAATTGTGATAATCATCTCCTTATTCCAATTAAAGTGAGATGAGGAAAGTATGCTTAATATAAATATTGTGATACATTTTAGTCCAATTCATATTGTAAGGCAAAATATTGTGGTTGCGCAACATTGCAATGTTGACGCATGGTTCATTTTCAGACATTTCTAACCTAGAGCATTCATTATTCAAATCGACACAAACATGACATTATGTCTGATAGTACCTGTACATATGTTGAAAGTAACAAGCATTACAAACCTGAAACTTGGAGATAAGACATATTGTGCACTTATCGCCAAGTCCTCCTTTTACTGCTTTATCCTCAAATGTTTTTTTCTCTCCAATTGCATCCAAAGGAACTTTGTGAAGGGAGACTGAACAAAAGCAGACCCGTGTTTTCAAAGTCTCCTGTCTTGTCAGCCTCTTATCTTAATTGGACAATTCCCATGGAAGACTGAAGCTCTTTTAGAGAAACAAGGTTTAGAAATGTTTGTTCTAACGGGCAGCTTCAAGTCCAATATCTCCTCCCTATACAACAGAAGGTGAATCCATTTTCTCAATTTTGCCTTGTCCCTCCCAGTTAGTCTTTTGTTGCCATTCATCTTCTGTGAAATTGTCAAATCTGATAACATGACAATGATAATAGGGAGATACATCATCATCAATCTATTGTCTCTGTGGAGCTGTAACAAATCCTATATATTATTTGCAGTCGTGCTTTGGATGCACCTTACAAGTTTGATAAGAAGTTAACAGTGAAAGTGGACACGGTTACCCTCACAGCTTTATAACCCACAAGGTCAACCGTTGTCATGTTCACTGAAAGTATTATTGCCTTAGAATGTAAGACTCACTTTCTAAGGCCCCATCTATGTTCTCTATGGTGGTTCTCAGGGCCACGCTCCTTATCTGTGTGATGCTGAATGGCTAGCTGGGGGCCTCGGAGCACCGCTATATTACATATTTGCTAAGACTCACCTGGGAAATGAACAAACAGCCTTTATTGCAAGGCCACAGATGTGATTTGTATCTGACCATGCTCCTGAGCCGTTCTAAAAGCACTTGTTGATGCATTTTCCTCAATAAATATGTTCGTGTCTCTCCAGTTTATTTTCTATCACAGTGCTGTAACTGGAGCTGTGTATTTCTTGAATCTTGAGCGGAATCCGTATGTCTGAGATATAGGAGGCTGAGCTTAGTTGATATCACCCTGTTTTTGGTAAACAGTTTGTGCCATTTTTAGATTTCAACATTCTATAGGCTTGAAGGGCCATGTGTTTTAGCGTGGCGTTTATGCTGTACATGTCTGGTGCCTGCTTTCCGACATTAAATCCATGTTTTCAAACCGTTGCATACATGTATGTTCACTGGCCCCAAAATGACAGTGAGAAGTGAAGCCCCTCAGTTAATTTCTTAAACTGCATCATATTTATGACAGCATCTTGAAAGAGCAAGGAAATGTGGCCTACAATGGTTGGTTGTCTGGAACCCACTGCGTTATTGGTCCCTTATTAAAGATAACGATAATATCAAATACTACCTGAAATACTGAGCAGCTGGTTGCAATTTGCCTAACCCTTGCAAATAAAGTGAGCACAAAATAAAGATTTATGTTAAATAAATTGGGTGAGACGCGGATAAAACCCAACCATCTTTATTCATGATTCAATTAAGTAGTTCAGTGCAGATCTGTGTGTGTTCTTTGTCTGTGTGTCTGCTGCATAGCTCAGTATACAGTACATGTTTGTGCATATGCTGTATAGTTCGATACACATCAACGGTGTGTGTGTGTCTCTCCTTAATGTATAGTTCACTACACATCTACCTGTCAGTGTGTGGGCCTGTGGGATGTTTAAGGGGATTACCGTAAAGACTCCCTGGACACCAATAGGTTTATGTTATCAGCTCTACTGTCATGGTCATTAAAGGGATGGACTTGCACTGAAACAACCTTTCATACGCTGTCTGTGGAGTCACACATGTAATTATAATCAGAATATAAATCATACACCCAGTGTTTTAGACTGTATTTATTTACTGTCTACTGTTATTTCAAAAGACAGATAAAATACGTTCCCAAACCATCACCTCTTGCTTTTCATATGCACTTAAGACATACACACACACACATATATATAACATGGCATTCAATGGAGGTTCCTCAGAGGAGGAAGGGGAGGACTAGTGCTTGACTTGGGCAGGAGCTTACCGGAGCTAAGGACCAGCACCTCAAATGTCCTACTGCTTGAGGTCCTGTTCCTCTTATACAATATTAGATCAAAAGTAATGTGGACCGTCCTGCACCTAAGTACGTACATTACCGGCACCCAAAATGAGTACCGACACCTATTGCAGTCCAAGTCAATCACTGGGGAGGACCATCCCACTCAGTGAATTTCAGAATAATAAAAAAAATGGTTAAACATTAGAAAAGTTATCCTTTTTAGAAAAAACTATGCTAAATATATTCTCGTCACCAAATAACTGATTAAAACACTCTTGTGCTATGAAAGTCTACAGTAGCCTCAACAGCAATCTGTAGGGTAGCACCATGGCGTAGTCCTCCTCTGGGTACATTGACATCAATACAAAATCTATGAGGTGCATGGTTCTTACCCCCTTCCATAAACGTACACAGTAATTATGATGACATCTGGAGGATGTCCTCCAACCTATCAGAGCTCTTGCAGCATGAACTGACATGTTGTCCATCCAATCAAAGCATCAGAGAATGAATCTGATACTGAAAGCATAAGCTACAGCTAGCCATTGATCATGACTCTCAGTTCCATTACATTACACCTAAGAGTCATTGGATGAAGGCTTCTTCTGTACGGGGGAGTTTTGTTAAGTGTAAGAACCAACGCTGGAGTTGAGAAGCAGGTACAGAGAGTGAACCTTTCATTTTGCACAGACATGGAACAGGACAGGAACAGCATCAGATGCGGGTAACACAACGACATGATCATTAATGCTGAAGCAGGGAACAGAGCTGGGGAACAGACAGATATAGGGGAGGTAATAACACTGGTGATTGAGTCCAATGAATCGCTAATGCGTGTGACAAGGGAAGCTGGTGTGCGTAATGATGGTGGCAGGAGTGCGTAATGCTGGGCAGCCTAGCGCCTCGAGCGCCAGGGAGGGAGAGCGGGAGCAGGCATGACAGTTAAGGGCCCTGACTCTCGGTCTGAACATTAACACGCATAGCTTACGCTACGGTTTCGGAAGCGTACTGACCTTATCTTTCATTTCAGTGAGAAATAATGATAAAAAAGGTTAAATTGATACACACCTTTATAGGATTAGTGTTCCCACATGGCTATATCTCCATGTTACAGTGCATGTTTACGGAAAACGGATGCAAGACTTCCTGTGCTAATTAGCTATCTGTGTCTCCTAATACCTGTGTGTAAACGTAAGACTGATATCACAAACGTGTTGTCACTGAAAAATACTGACAGCTTTTTAACGGTGTTAATGCAGACAATTTTTGACTACTCAACAATTTGACTCCGAGAGGAATGCTATTTATGTTAGCTAGCTGGCTAAGGCTCTTCACCACTCCAACTCTTCCAAGTCAAGGTAAGCTTTTGGTTTTATAAAAGTATTGCCTCCGGTGTAACTGCTAAACTACGTGCTGTACACTGTACTGCTTGATTGTACATTTGGATTGTGGGTTTACTAACGCTTTAGTTGTAGTAGCTATGTTGAGTTTAGCTAATATGGTGACAACGATGTAGGCTGTGTTGCACCGACCGCCACTGATGACATTACATCACATAGCATAAGCTATAGGCTTGTCACGTTCGGGCCCACTTCACGTGTGCTTTCCGATAGGCCAGGCTGAGTCATGGTACGCCATTGTGGTCCCAGCAGGAGCGTAGGGGGGATCAGATGGTGCCGGCAGCTGCGGCTGTGACCCCCATGAACCACGGCCCACCGCCTCGGTGCAGGTGAGCTGATACTGTGTAGCAGAGGCGGGGGAGGGGTAGTGCATAACGCAATCTTGACACTGTGAGACTCCAGCAGGTGTAAAAGCTGATCTGAGTACAGTTCTTAGGAGCTAAGGAAGCATGCAACGTGACACCGCACTGCGTCAGTGGAAGGTACAAGGGGACTTTTCGGGGGTGTTGTACTATAAGGGTGACATTTTCATAGAGCAAAATAATGGTACAATGTGCAAAAATGATAATCTTGCAGTGTGATTTAATTTGAGACTTTGCTCTTACAATGTCCATTATAAACTAATAATTAGGAAAAACAGGAAACTATTTATGCTCATGTATGTATCATTTAATCACACATTGTTGGAGAAAAGTATAAAAATAAGTCAAATTGCAAGATTATAATATTTTGCACTTGGCACAATTGTTGCACGAGAAAAATGTAGCCTTATATCCCGTTCTGGAGTGATTGGAGTAAACATCTTACTATTTTATGAACTACAGTATAAAGTTTCGATATAATAACTCAGTATAATGAGACTCAATATAAATGTGACTTCCACGTATAGTAGTGATTTCCATGCATCTACACTCTTAGAAATAAATGGGTTATTTTACTGTCCCCATAGGAGAACCCTTTGAAGAACCCTTTTTGGTTCCAGGGGTAAAACTTTTTTCTAAGAATGCACCTGTACACTTCTCTAGTGCATATATAACATGGCTTGAAATTACCCAAATGAGTGGCGCTCGAAACCAATTCCAGCCTTGTTTTGTGAGTGGGCATGCAGTGATACAGTATCTCTCCCTACCTAGACAGAGTCATGAAGTGCTCTCATCAGGGAAGTGTGAGATTGAGCCCTGAGAGCACCAGGACACACACTGGTCTGGCCACAGTACTATTTACAGCTTTAGACGGGGTCTTGTGGCTGTTGCACAACATGGAGAGACACTGGGCTCTAAAGATAGGGAGATGATTCACTGTCTAACGACTGGCTCGGCTCAATAAAATATCGACCAGGTTGTAACACTTTTTTCGAATACAGCGGATTTGTTTTTGGAGGACGGGTTTGTTTTACTTGTTTTGGTGGGTGTATTAGTTGTGTGTGTGTTTGTGCATGATTGTGTGTGTGCATCTATTAATCAGTTTTTTTGTTGTTGGTACGAGGCACAAAACTAGACCTTTTACGAACCAAACAACAACCATGTCCAAAATAGAATCTCACTAATCATTCATAACAACATTAACCTGTGTTTGGAATCGGGCATAGAAAAAAACGATTTTGATTGACCTCGCCCTACCCATCTAGATGAAGGGGGTCCCTCTAGGCGCGTCCCAAATAACGCCATATTCCCTATGTAGTCCACTTCATAGGAAATAGGGTGTCATTTTTCTGGGGTTAGATTTCGGTTGGCTCTGACCATCTATCAGTTCTTTGACCTCCATAGTGACGTGCCCCGAGCTAATTTGAATTCATGTTCACGGGTTAATCAGAGATAATTTATGTAAATCCCAAACTGGGTTTCATTAGTGTGCCTAAAATTATGTATTTGGCAGTTCTTACTGAGTAATGGTGATAATGCCTCGCAATTGCTGGGTTCATAGAAGGCAATGGGTGGTTATTTTAGGATGAGTGGGTTTGGGGTTGACATGGAGGGAGAGAGAGGATTGCTCTGTCTCTGGACAATACCTTTGGAACTCATTTCAGTCAATAATTTTAATGGGAAATTCCCTCTTTTCTGTCGAGGGGGATCCCATTGAATGTGTCTTTTGAACAGTACTGTGCTGTGCTGTTTTCAAAAAAAGTGTACTGTACTGTCTTTAATCAGGTCAAGTGAACCTGCCCCACACCCATTCTCCTTTTATCTGATTGCTGATCTATTTGCACTGACTCTCCAACCCTTAGAACACAAGCACATACACACACACACACAGTCAACACTAGTGTTTTATTATATTATATTCAGCTGCGCTACCCAAGACACTACTTACTTCATACTTGACTTAGCACATTCATTAGCCTGTTGTGTACATATCAGGATATTACTATGCATTCTACATCTCCTATTACTTGCTATTTTTGATTTGACTCTTTTTATTATTGATTATTGTACTGCATTGTGGAGGGAGCTAGCACACATGCATTTTTGCTGTACCTTTTATGCCTGCGTAAACTGTGTACGTGACAATATATTATATTATATTTGATTTGAATCGCAAAACTGTCCAATCTCCTTGCCTTTGTCTTTAACAGTAACACATGTTTCAGGTCAATGGTGTTGCATACCATTGCTCAGAATTATTCTATAACCCTACCACATCATTACCATCAATAAAATGTGCTTTCATTGACTTGGGTGACAATCTAGTCATTTCCCACTAACAGGATGAAGCTCTCTCACTAAGTGGTGCACCTGAATACTAAGTACACTATTTGGCAACTAAAAAGGGAGGCATACAATCTGTTATTCAGGATAAACACTGTGTAAATTCACACTGTGTGCTTTCTTACACCGAAACCATTTTAACATCACACTTTGAAGATGATGATAAATATTGAAAAATGCAGATGGATGTTCCTTGCCCATGAGTTGTGCTTCAACTGAGTTGTTCCGAGGCATGTGTCATATTTGAAATGAACAAGATCAATTGAAATGAGAGATCTCTCTCTGGAAGCCATTACTCTTCATTTAGTTTGTTTGCCGCCCCTATCGATTGGTTGTTTAATGAGATGGGAGGAACATTATGCCAAAATCAACATACCACTGGTTTCATTTTCCTTTTTAAAGGAGAGTGGAATCCCAGATGTATTTTCAGATGTTATTGTTATAGATAGACAATTGTTAAAGGGGAGGAGAGATTAGGGTTGAATGAGACATACAGGTTAGAGCAGTGGGATTAGAGCAGTGGGCACGCTAACCTGTACTCAAGATATGCTGCAGTGTTACCCACCTTCTTTTTTCCTTTCAGCCTTTTGCTGTGCAGCTCTGTGTTTTATGGGGTGAATGTGCAGCTCCCCTGGACATAGTTTTTGGGGTTACGTTCCTTGTTCACAGGGCACAACGGAAGGAAATTGTACATATGGTATCCTCAGAGAATTCCTGTCGAGCAGCAAGATGTACTGTGTTAGGTTCTAATTTCTGGTACAGTAATCCAGACGGACGCAGAGAATGGCTTAGACTAAATGTATTCACCACACTAGGTGTTGCAGCTGCAAAAGCCCCATATAGATCACAAGCACGTATATATTTCTAACTTCCGACTAGACATCCACCCCCTTTCCGATCATGCCCCCTTCCATGTCTTGGATGAAGGATACTGAGTTGGTTTGCTCATGTTGGTGGTATTGTGTCCCAGCTCGAGTCCAGAACCTTTGTACTCCACCGTACCTTTCACAGATCTTCTTATCAGGCGAGGCCTTGAGTTATGTGGAGTACGCATTCCTACAGTCTACTGCCGTCCACTAGATAATTACACTTCTCATACACAAAGAGCTTAAACCTAACAATACTTTAGAATAAGAATATATAAAAACTGTCAATGAATCTGCCTGTGGGGCTGACAGAGTTTGGTCTGGTGCAGGAGGGACAATGAGACAGAAGTCTGCATCCCTTGGCCGTATTCATCAGGCCAGATTGAAGTGCTATTTCACAGGGCCCATGAGAAAGGAGTGAGAGAGAGGGTGTGTGTGTGTATCCGTGTTACAGACACATATAACTGTGTGTGTGTGCATCTGTGTATATGCGAGTCAATAAGAAAGCGTGTGTGTATCAGTGAATTAGACTGTGTATGTGGAGAGAGGAAGAGGGAAAGGATGGCGTACAGCACACACTCAGTCCCCGCATTCCCGGGCCTTCCCACCTGATTGAAACCACAGCAGCTGGGCAGTGATAAATTGGAAGGCAGACCGGCGCCGGTCTCCCAGTCTAGGGCTGTTACAGTAACCATATTACCGCCACACCAGCAGTCACTAGTCATGACCGCAGTCAAATTCCACGTGACCGTCGAGTCACGCTAACTACGCTTCTCCAAAACTGTGCTCTGATGCCGCTGATGGTCATTACTAGCGTACCAAACTTGCTAATGGCCTGGAATCAGCGTTCTATTTTCCCTCTAATCCCTCTGACGTCAATGCAAATGCAATGGAAAACACTTCATGAGAGCCCTGGCATTCAGAGTTTGAGCAGAATAGGATCATCAGTTGCTTAGTGAGAGCCAGCTCCTCATAGCTGGTTGATGCATGGAATGAAATGAGTGTTCCTATAAGCCCATGTTGCATAACATTTCAATAAGCTATGCCATTGCGTGAGAAAATAGGTTTTATGGCCTCTATTTAAAATCGCATCAGTTTTCTGTAAACTATTCTCTTCTGGAATACGCCAGGAGGTGCCGATTCTTCGTATGTTCAATTGTATTATTCTTAGTATTAAACAATATAAAGTAATGCCACAGGAATTAGAAGTAAATCTTGTCTGCTAAATGAGCTAGTGTATCCCACAGCCATGTTGCGTAGCCAGATCAGGGCCGAACATAAGGACAACTCAGAACATGCTATTCTGTTCTTCTGAAATAGGCTACATTTTCTTCATACCATGTTTGTTTAGACCTGTCTAAAATAAATGATGTAGACCTTACAGTGAAATGTTTACTTATACAAGCCCTTAACCAACAATGCTTTAAGAAGTTAAGAAAAACATGTTAAGTAAAAATAAGTTTAAAAAAAAATAGGAGTAACAAATATTTAAACAGCAGCTGTAAAATAACAATAGCGAGGGTGTGCCGGTACAGGGTGTGCCGATACAGAGTCAATGTGCGGGTACACAGGTCAGTCGAGGTACTTGAGTTAATATGTACATGTAGGTAGAGTTAAAGTGACTATGCATAGATGATAAACAGAGCGTAGCAGCAGCAGCGTAAAAGAGGGGCCTGGGTAGACCTTTGATTAGCTGTTCAGGAGTCGTATGGCTTGGGGGTAGAAGCTGTTTAGAAGCCTCTTGGACCTAGACTTGGCGCTCCGGTACCGCTTGCAGTGCGGTAGCTGAGAGAACAGTCTATGACTAGGGTGGCTGGATTTATAATGGATTTATTGTGAAGGTATATTACATGGATTTATTAAACTTTTTTAAAATGTAGATGTTCCAAAGGTCTGCATCAGTGGCTTGTAGGCTGTCTGGAAGCCAGCAGATGCTAAATGTGTTTATGTTAATTAACGGTCAATTACAGTGAGACCTGTAGTTATTTGCTTGACAATCACCAGCTGACAAAATGTTGTGACCGCCACAGCCCTACTGCTATAATCCCCTATTGACATTCCCTCTTGTCTTTTCTTGTCCATCTATCTGTCTGCAGTGGTGTCTAGTGGCAGCGAGTCGGACCACAGTGAGGGCAGTGTGGAGAGCAAGGTGTCCGGCCCCGGTCTCCATGAGGGCAAGCAGCGCACCGACTCAGGTACATCCTTCTGGAAGTATACCTTCTCTCTGTAATTTCAACAGCCTGACCCTGCCATGCATATGACATGACAAATATACACAATGGAGTAATACAACCTTTTGATTTTGAGATAATATGGGGGTAAGACAGTACTAAGCGTATAAGCCTTTTATCAGCTATATTCTTGAAGAATCAATGGGTATAGGAATCAAAATTAACCACAAAACTATTGAATAACAGGAAATCTTCGAGACTGTGCCTTTGACCCCTTGGCCCGGTTTGTTTGTCCAGTGTTCAATGGGGGGCCGATCAGGACCCCCACTGGGCTGGGCTGGTGCCCACATGGCAGCCTGCTGTCAGAGAGCCGCTCCAGCCTAGCCAGCGAGCCTCCCCACAGCATCGCCGCCCTAGCAGCCCCACCTGAGGACTACGTTACAGACCACAGCCGGCCCTCCCCTAGTGAGTACACCCATATGCACATCTAGAACTCGACATTGTCTATGTGGCTCAGTGTGTTAGACAGAGCATGATTCTGGCAACATCAGGGTTGTGGATTTACATCCTGCATTAGCCAAATA
The DNA here is from genome assembly GCF_018296145.1 of Oncorhynchus tshawytscha. Classification (NCBI taxonomy): domain Eukaryota; kingdom Metazoa; phylum Chordata; class Actinopteri; order Salmoniformes; family Salmonidae; genus Oncorhynchus; species Oncorhynchus tshawytscha. The sequence goes on along the minus strand of NC_056437.1, from coordinate 47,228,267 downwards.
TGTGTGACTGTCAATGTCGCCTTGGATAAAAGTCCCTGTCAAATGGCCATATTATATTATTACATCTATCCATACCCGGGGTGGGTTCTAATCCATTAAACCATGTCCTTCTCCTCTGTTCTCGTTGAATGCTTTCAGTGCACCTGACAGTACTGGATAGATTTGAGCAATTTGGGACAGATACCAAGAGGGGCACCTGTTTTCTCTCTCCTTCCTGTGTTGCGTTCCCAACAAAAATATTTCTAAATGCAGAATAAATATGTGCACACCTACTAAGACGCTGAGCTCATGAACATCATTAGATGTTGATGGTGCTGAGTAGCTTCCCAGCCATGTGGACCTACATCAGACTAGAAGAAACCTGAACACGAGTGTTTACTGAACTGGACCCCCTTAGCCCACTGGCAAACTGAGTAAAGCTCCTGTTTTCCACCCCAGGAAGGAAACCCAGTCCTCAGGTGTTCTTGCTCCAACAAGACCCCCCTACCTGTTTCTGTTTCCGCCAATGGGTGCAGTGTAGTGCCACTATGGGGTGCCCATGTTTCCTCTGTGCCCCAACTGCTACCCCTGCCCTCCAGAGGCAGAATGCTCGCTGGCACAGCTCAAGCCCAATTAGGCCTAATTTGTACAGCGAATGTGTCAGGTGGCAGGTTGCCTGTTTCGCCAATTTGTACAGCCCAGTGCCAGCTGTTTTTAAAGATAACAACTATTTTTCAAGTGCTCCCTTGAAACACTTGAAAATAAAAAATAAACACCCTTCACAACATTTTTGTGCCTTAATGCATTCCTACAAAGAAAACCATTTGTCACATTTCATACACTCCTCTTTAATCTGCCCTTTTCCTTTATACTTTTACATCATTAAACATAGGACACACTGCATCACCAACGCCAGCTACCACTGTCCGATGGCATAAATGTGTCCGGCTGACTTTGCAGGATAATGACTTCATTTGTATTTACTACAGAAGCTGTTAGCCAACTAGCGAAACGACTGCCTCTGCACCACTATCCCCCTTTCCTTTCCCTTTCCCACTAAATTTAAAAGGACATGAAAATACATCTCTGCCAAATAGTTGGGGATAGACTGCATGGATAATGGTCCACAGATTCTCTCACTTTCTTATCTACTTCTCCTCCTAATACCCTGCAATTTATTAACAATACAGATTTGATTTATTACAATATGGACGTCAAGAATAGCCCGGGCTGTGTTGAATGCGCCACTGCATGGGATGTCCTCCAGGGAAGCTGGAGAACGGATTTCATTTGTCGGGTATTGATTTTTTGTCGCCTGCAAGCGGTGAGCAGTCAATCAGAACATAATGGGGGTTTATCCCTATGCAAGACGCCAGGTCTCCCACAGTCACTGATTTGTTTTCACTCAACATCGTACTGTTTCAAGCCACTTATGGATTAGTCAGAGCAATTACTCATTCCCACAATTTCTTCATTTGACTCTTATATGCCTGTTTATAACGCAGCAGCGCCATTTAATGTGTGTGCGTGTTCAACCAAGCTTAAATAACACCCGTCTTTTGTGTGTTATTATATTGGAGGTTTTTTTAGGATTGATTTGTGATTTTTCTTTCTACTTCAGATGGCCAAATCAGATTTTATTGGTCACATACACGTGTTTAGCAGATGTTATTGCGGGTGTAGCGAAATGCTTGTGCTTCTAGTTCTGACAGTGCAGCAATATCTAACAATGTCACAAAATATACCCAATACACACAAATCTAAGTAAGGAATGGAATTTAGAATATATAATATATGGATGAGCAATGTCAGAGCGGCATAGACTATAATACAGTAGAATAGTATAGAATCCAGTATATACATATGAGATGAATGATGCAAGATGTGTAAACATGATTTAAGTGACATTATTAAAGTGACTTGTGTTCCATTTATTAAAGTGGCCAATGATATCAAGTCTGTAGGTAGGCAGCCACCTTTCTGTGCTAGTGATGGCTATTTAACAGTCTGATGGCCTTGAGTTAGAAGCTGTTTTTCATTCTCTCGGTCCCAGCTTTGATGCACCTGTACGGACCTCGCCTTCTGGATGATAGCGGGATGAACAGGCAGTGGCTCGGGTGGTTGTGGTCCTTGATGATCTTTTTGGCCTTCATATGACATCAGATGCTGTAGGTGTCCTGGAGGGCAGATAGTTTGCCCCCGGTGATGCGTGGGGTGCTAGTTTGTGAGGGTTTTAGGTGACAAGCCAAATTTCTTAAGCTTTCTGAGGTTGAAGATGCGCTGTTGTGCCTTGTTCACCACACTGTCTGTGTGGGTGGACCATTTCAGTCTGTCAGTGATGTGTCCGCCGAGGAACTTAACTTTCCACCTTCTCCACTGCTGTCCCATCGATGTGGATAGAGGGGTGCTCCCTCTGCTGTTTCCTGAAGTCCACGATCACCTCCTTTTGTTTTGTTGATGTTTAGTGAGAGGTTATTTTCCAGGCAACACACTCCCAGATCCCTCACCTCCTCCCTGTAGGCGGTCTCGTCGTTGTTGGTAATCAGGCCTACTACTGTTGTGTTGTCTGCAAACTTGATGATTGAGTTGGAGGTGTGCTAGGCCATGCAGTCATTGGTGAACAGAGTACAGGAGGGGGCTGAGTATGCACCCTTGTGGGGCCCCAGTGTTGAGGATCAGCGAAGTGTAGGTGTTGTTTCCTAACTTCACCACCTGGGGGCGGCCCGTCAGGAAGTCCAGGACCCAATTGCATAGGGTGGGCTTCAGAACCCAGGGCTTAATGATGAGCTTGGAGGTACTATGTTGATGAATGCTGAGCTATAGTCAATGAACAGCATTGAATGGTAGCACACTTTCAACGTAGTCAATTTGATTTCCTTTCAGATACAACCTGCATTGTCTAGACCGGAGTAGTTTTTAACGACAATTAGCAGACATTGTGTTGTTTACTAGTTATATTTACTGGAATCCAAGGCATTGAAGGTGCAAAAGGAGCTATATGGTCATTTTTTTCCTAAATGGTATTTCTTGATTTTTTTATGACTTTATTTGTACCTCCAAGCATTGGAGATAATGCAACCAAGGACAGACTACTGTTCTCCCTTGAATTAATGATTGACATTATAAGACACAAACTAAAAAGGGAAGAATGTCAACCTAATATCACCCCAGTCAACATTTCTTAACTCAATCAATTTTTTCACTCTTCTCAATACGAAATCACATTGGTTGGCTGTGTTGTGCGATCCTTCAATGAAGCTTTGAGCTCACGCACAACCTGCATCTTTATGTTCATGTTGCTTTGTTTTGATGTAGTCTCTCAAGCACCTTTCTCTGTGTCATTACAAAGGTAACAGTGTGCAGCTGTGATCCAGCTCGAGTGGAAATTGAAAAGAACCCATAATGCTCTCACAGTAGTCGCTGTAGGTCTTCGATTGATTTGCCTGATGGGAGGGAAAATTGTTTGTCGTTCTCTGTGAATAACCCTTCCGCACCCCCGCATGCCCCAGTCTTACGCTTCCAACCATTCTTCACTCCTCCTTCTCCTCTCTCCCTCACTTCATTTATCTAATCCACCTTGACATTTTCAGAAGTTTTCTGCTATTCTTATTTCTTCTTTTTTTCTTTACACTGAGGTCGTATAATCGCACTTCATCATTGTGCACTCGTTCGGGAGTAACCCCTCACTCTCTGATGCAGAAAACCTGCCACGGTGTTTCATGGAAGGTTCTCTAAGTGAAAATATGACCGGAGGGAGTTGGCACTGAAGAGAAAACGCTTAAACACCGCTGCCAGTTGCAGCAGCTTCAGCTTTCCCTGTGTACGCTCGACGTCTAACACAACATATGTTGTGTTGACAGTCGTGTTGACAGTTGCATCTAGATGTTTTCCTTATGAGTTACTCTAACATTACCTTCAGTTAGCCTGATTAGAAAAGGACATATGTGACTGACCTGCTCAAAATCGGTTTTATATAGCAAAATTTGAAATGTTTTTTTTTAATTTATTTTTTTACATTAGATAAAACTAGAGACTGGTATATCATACACTGCATTTGAGGAACAATGGGAAAGTAATCCTGCTTTGAAAGTTGATAAATTTGGAAACTCACTTTTGAGAAAGCTCTCCTTTGTCTACACCCATTCAGCATTGTTCACACCCTCTTAAGCCAGTCCCACCCATCTCTTTAAGGATTCACATTTGAGGCCATGTGTTAAACAGTGAGTAGTGTAGTAAAGATTAAGACTAAAAGTGATAAAAGTAGTAGCCTACAATAAGGAAAAAATCCAAGTAAACAGTGTCCAAATAAAAATATTTTATAAATATTAGATGACGCTTACCCAGACACATTTGTCTAAATTGATGGGTCATGTGAAAGAAATGCTATAACCCCCAGCCACATCCAGTGGTGGAAAAAGTACTAAATTGTTGTACTTGAGTAAAAGTATAAATCATAAAAAATTCCTTATATTAAACCAGAAGGCATAATTAAAACATTTTTATTTACGGATAGCCACAGGCACACTCCAACACTCAGACAAAATTTACAAACGAAGCGAGTCAGCCAGATCAGATGCAGCAGGGATGACCAGGTATGTTCTCTTTATGTGTGTGAATTGGACAATTTTCCTGTCAAAATGTAACGGGTACTTTTGGGTGTCAGGGAAAATGTATAGAGTAAAAACTACATTATTTTATTTTGGAATGTAGTGAAATGAAAGTAAAAGTTGCCAAAAATATAAATAGTGAAGTAATGTACAAATACCCCCAAAAAATACTTAAGTAGTACTTTTTACTAAAGTACTTTAAAATCACTTACCAGTACATTAGCATACTTTTATATACTGTTACACACGCACTTATCACATAGATTTCCATACATAGGTTAAGGCCATGCAACCTGAGTTGAAACCTGAGTGAGGTGCACATGTACAGTACATAAACAGATGCATGCACCATATATTTAAGTTGTGGACACTTGAGACGGTCACATGATATTGTTGTGGTATGTCACAATATCATGTTATGACCACACATATCAATATTCATTTTATATATCAATATTTTGCGAAGTCTTGCTTAACTGGGTGGGTCTCTACAGAAGGTGTAAAAGGTACAGCCAAATAGTTACTTGCAAAGTAGCAATATCAGAAATAGATATATAAATATCAATATAAATAAAATAATATACAGAATGTAGAAGAACAATATCAATAACGATATCAATGATAGACGAGGTAGTTATATGCATACAATCAGGGGTAAAGTGGCTGAGCAGCAGGATAAAAAAAAATTGTAGCAGCAATGATTTGTTGTTAGGAGAGAGCTTGTTTCTGTCCTGCCCTTGACTTTGGTGCAGGGCATGTGATGTCCATAGCCTCTTCGTCGCAAAACTGATCTTCTCAAAAATATAGTTTGTCTAGCTGTGTCCAGTCCAGGTGGTGTTTGTACAGGCAGACCATCTATGGGAGGAAAGATGTCAGCGTTGCGCAGCAGCTGAAACCTGGTCCCGACTGAGTCCGAATGCTCCTTGGCGACAATAACACCAGGCTCCAGAGCATTGAAGCTGTAAAACAGGAAATAACAACAACAAATCAAAAGACATTACTACCCTGCACAACAACTATTCACCTCCCAAGTATAGATAAGAAGAATAACCTCATACAATGTAATGAATATTATTTTCACCTGAAGTGCTGGTACTGCTTGATCTGTGGCAGCGGCCTGAAGTACGGAGTCAGGGGTTGTTGCCAGCCATAGCTTTCCACCAGCACCACCATCCTCCAGTCTAACCAACTGTGAGATGTTCCACTAGCGGTTCTGCGGGGGGGCAGTGCCGCTGTGACAACAATTTTGGACCCCCTTGTGGCCCCCCTAAATGTTGAGTATGATATAATTTTTACACAACAAATTTTTGCTATCGTTATTTTTTTTATATCCATTATTACACAGTGGCAACGATGATGATTATGAACATGGTCTTTTGTTTGCTAATGCCTGCAATGCAATGCAGTGAAGAAAACAATGTTTTTCAGTGACTGGGAGACTAGTCAGGAGACAAGTCAGGATCAAGGCAAAGATGAACGGAGCAAAGTACAGAGACATCCTTGATGAAAACCTGCTCCAGAGCGCTCAGGACCTCAGACTGGGATGAAGGTTCCCCTTCCAACAGTACAATAACCCTAAGCACACAGCCGAGACAACACAAGTCTCTGAATGTCCTTGAGTGGCCCGGACTTGAACCCGATCGAACATCTCTTGAGAGACCTGAAAATAGCTGTGCAACAACGCTCCAGCCTGACAGAGCATGATCTCCATAGAAGAACGGGATAACCCGATGCTGCAATTGCTGCCAAAGGTGCTTCAACAAAGTATTGAGTAAAGGGTCTGAATAATTATGTAAATATTTCAGTTTTTTCTTTTTATAATTTGTACCAATTTCTAAAAAGCTATTTTTGATTTGTCATTATGGGATATTGTGTGTAGATTGATGAGTAAAAACAACAATTTAATCAATTGTAGAATAGGGCTGTAACATAACAAAATGTGGAAAAAGTCAAGGGGTCTGAATACTTTCCAAAGGCACTGTAAACGTCACTAGAAAACATCTTATGCAAATGCAACTACTTTCCTGTTATTCTGGCTGCACTGTGACGTGACCATAAGTTAGCCATAGTTATCTAGCTAGCAAGCAAGGGATGAGAACGTTGCCAGCCAGTATGCCAATAGAACATTTTGAACAAACGTCCTTAGATAGAGAACAAAAAGACTTAACAACTGGGTTGCGTTTCTGGCAACCAACTAATAGAACAAATGACCAGCAGCCTCGGATAGCAACCCTAGATTTGTTTCAGGATTTTATCTTGTGGAATGGTGAAATAGTGTGAATAAATTAATACAAATAAAGTTTTTAATGAAAATATGTCAATCATTAATATTTTGCCAACCCGTTGTATAAAAGTGATAGTCCCCTAGAAGCCAGTGTTTGGAGGATATTACCACAACACCCACGCCAATATATCACCCAAACACCAGATTATTGGGCATTATCACTTACAGTAACTGTAACTTGGCCACTCGGGAGCATTCACTGTCTTCTTGGTAAGCAATGCCAGTGTAGATTTGGTCTCGTGTTTTTGGTTATTATCCTGCTGAAAGGTGAATTAATATTTCAGTGTCTGTTGGGAACCAGGTTTTCCTCTAGGATTTTGCCTGTGCTTCGCTCCATTCCGTCTATTTTAAATCTGCATATTTATTCCATTTCAAATTTAGGCTGTAACACAGCAAACTGTAGAAAATGTCCAGAGGTGTGAATACTTTATGAAGTCACTCTATCCATTTTCAGAAAGGTTGTTAAATTGACATGAATTTTAAAAAAAAAATCATCTTAGCATGACATGCATGGCTAGTGAAAAGACAGACCTTATTTTGTTTGAAATATATAATATAATCAATTTGTTTAAACTATATTGTACTAATATCATATAGCCGATGTAAAAAAAATAATCTTTTAATCTTAAATACGTTTTGGAAAAATAATTATGGGTTTTCTACAGGCTTTTTCATTACGATAAATCAAGGGCAGCTTTTTGAGTTTGATTATATACGCTTTTTAGGGACGGATTTAAGGACATTGAAAGTCTGTAATTTCCAGGTCAAAGATGGATTGACTCTTATAGTCGGAGTGACTCAGCTCGCTGTTTCCAGCATCCGTATATGTTTGCTGCTGTATTATTTTCTCCCTTCACCTGAGTGGTGCTGGATCTTGGCTCTCTACTTTTCATGAGCTTGTTTAGAAAGATTCCTTTTTGGCCAACAGAAACAGACATCACAGGCTCCAATAAACTGTTGAAGGGATCCCTCAATCAAAAGGTCCACAACACACAAGAGCTCAAAGCTAAGGTAACAAACAGCTGAGAGTGATTGCTGTTTATCACCGCATCTGGCTGACTAAGCCAGGAGTTAGCCTAAATCAGGGATGGGTAACTGTAGGGCTTGGGGGGCCTGATTGGTGTCATACGTTTGCCCCAGTCCCAGCTAACACACCTGACTCCAATAATCAACCAATCATGATCATCAGTTTAGAATGCAATTCGTTTAAGTCAGCTGTGTTTGCTAGGCATGGGTAAAAAGTGTGACACCACTCTGGCCCCCGAGGACTGGAGCTGCCCATCCCTGGCCTAAATTGATAAGTTCAAGTTCTGATTACGCTCCTAAATGTGGGAAAAGTATTTAAAGAAACCTAACCTATGACTGAACAGACAAATATAATAGAAATGTGCTAAATGACGCACTTTCACACCAGCAGCAAAAACCGTGTGGAATGTTCCATCCATGTGGATATAGACAGAACCATGTATTCATAGATTTCTGAATATTGTTCTAGACTTTCAGTTACTTAGCATCAGACCCATGTATTTAGAGAGTTAAGGCTGGTGTGTACTTCGTCTATCGACATGTCTGTAGACGGTTGTCACGGCTCTGGATTTAGCACGTTCTGGTATGAAACAAGTGTATCGGATATAGCGTTTTGCCCCAAAAATGACATTTTAAAGCACATGTGAAGTAAAGGTTTTAAAAGCATGAGAACAGCCATAATTCATACACATAGAAAGTGACTCATGAAAATCCCTTTCAGATGAAAAAATTCCAATATGAAAAATTTGCTTAAAAAAATTAATTATACCCTCTCTCTCCAATTTTGTGATATCCAATTACGATCTTGTCTTATCGCTACAACTCCCCAACGGGCACGAGAGAGGCGAAGGTCGAGTCATGTGTCCTCTGAAAACATTACCCGTCAAGCCACGCTTCTTATCACCGACTCGCTGAAACCCCATTCAACTGACGATCAAAATCAGCTTGCACGCGCCCAGCCCACCACAAGGAGTCGCTAGAGGGCGATGAGCCGAGTAAAGCCCCCCCGGCCAAACCCTCCACTAACCTGGACGACGCTGGGCCATTTGTGCGCTGCCCTACAGGACTCCAAGTCGCGGATGGTTGTAACAGCCTGGGATCGAACCCCAAGCTGTAGTGACGCTGCAACACTTTGATGCAGTGCCTTACACCGCTGCGCAAGCTTTGGAGGTGAAAATTTGGCGTTTATTACACTCACACATTTCATTTGTTCTCAATTTTTATTGGTTGAGTTCAATGTTGAGATATTCTAAATGCTGCATACTGAAGACAGGGCCAGAAGTTACACACCCCTTATGTAAGTGCTCTATATGAGATTGGTCAATCAAAGGCAGTTAGTTTGAATCTTGTAATTGAGATGAATTGGAGAGATTGGCATTTTAGTATTCTTTTTGGGATCCTTCTGCACACGATGAGTCATCCACTCTCAATTTTTCCGCCGTTACAGGTTTATCTGAAGAGCAACAGTAGGACTGATACAGAACGCAACAAAAATACTCATGTAATTAACACCCCTATGGGCCCTGATCAAAAGTATTGCACTATATAGGGAAAAGGGTGCCATTTGGGTCTCTGATGAAAGCAATGATCAACCTGCGCTATACTATACAATGTCATTACCTCGCTTACAGCGCAGGTTTCATATAATTGCTTTAACGTTTCAAAATGTGAGTCTGCGGAACGTAGCCCCTTCTACAAAATATCAGATAATGACTCTGATCTGTCAAAGTCAGTTACACTGTGGGGAAATGGTAACGCGACAACCTTTGTCGGGAATACAAAACACCTCCACGGTAATGAGAAACCACTGCCATTTGTTTATAAGGGTTGGGGAAGGAGGGGGTGAGGGAGAGTGGGGGGAATAATTTGGCAAAAATAATTAATAACACTCCAGTCTCCTCTAATTAACTCCAGACAAGGCCTGAATATAAGATGAGGACTGGCTTTAGAGATGCTGCTGGAGATTTGCCCAGGGACCTTTGTTGTTTTAAAGCAAGGGGATGATGTGTTAATCCAACCCAATGATTATTCTAGGACGCATTATGAAAACACTGTAAGCCTATTGTAGTTTCAGCTAAACATTCAATAAACATATATGCCATTAGGGCTGTATTTATAATATTGCTTGATTTGCTTCATACGGTACCATCTCTACCCTTGAGAAAAAAAACAAGAAAAAAAAACAATAGTATGCCTTTCCTCCACTTCTCGTGTAAAAATAATTGAAATAGATACACAGTCAAATCGAGAAGGTAAGCTGCAGATATAAACATTTGCCAGTTTGCATTTCCATTCAAAAGGTGTCTGAGAAAATGCATCATTCTCTGCCCACCGAGGAAGACAGTCAGACCGCAGTGCTGTGTTCAGGCATTCTCCACGGAAGCTCACAATTTCAAGCAATTCCTTTTGCTTTGACAGGTAGTCATGATTGGATGCAGTGAAATTACTTTATAAAAAACTTCAGTGACAGGGCGCTTGACGGGAAAACACACTGGCTGTCTCTTGGCATTTTGGTTCAGCACTGATGTGGCTCTCTGGCGCATCTGTCCCACAACTGGCTGTATTAAAATTGTGGATAAAACAATTTAATCAAGCACACATTGCAATAGGCTGTTAATTTAATCGTAACAGTGGTGAGTTGCAGAAATTATTTAAACTGACTTGAAACTAATTGTAATGTTACTAAAGCTCTGCATATTCGTAGGGCATGTAATATGGTGTATTATTCAGACACCCAAGTCTTAATTGAGCTGCACATAGAGTGGTAGCTACTAGCTGTAGCCAAAGGTGTGTGGAAGTAGAGTGGAATGCTTTAGCGAAATGTGACTCTCCTAATGACCTGTGTGGATGAAATACTAACAGGAGACAGGGGTGTTTAACCCCTTGGCCTGCAGCTCTTTATGTGGCGCTCGTCAGCTATGCTGAAGCACCAATGAAGGAGAGTCTCCCATGCGCAGCCCTATTATATCCCCAGGAGGCTGCCGTCATTGTGTCAGTTAAAGGTATTGGTATGCAAAATGGACCAGTGCTGGCTTTTTCAGAGGTCCCGACAGCTCTTTTTTTGGCAGTAGATCTTACAGATAATCCTTTAGGTTTTCAGGGCGTCTTTATTTAAGCCTAATCAGTGAAGGGTCCATGGGTTTTTGTGTTCTTTTTAAAAAAAAATCAATTGAAGGGATGCTGGAACAAAAGGCATATATTTTACTGACACAAGTATCATCACACAGACAGAATTACTTCATAATTTGTATGTAGCCATTTGAAATTGGTAAATGACTGAGGTGAATGGCACAATTGGATTTGATTGATTCTTGAATTATTTTTTAAAGGGGCACTGGACTTCTTGATTTAGCCTCAGTTTCAATTATCCTCATCTGGAAATTCGACTGAAAACGAGATTTGGTTCTTGGAAGCGTGCTTTGATGGGGTGTCTCGTTTGTGTGTGTTCGAATGTGGGAAGCATTTGCAGTGGCGCGTATTCATGGATGTCAAAAAATGTACCAATAAACAAACAATGAAACACGAAACAACTTTTATTTTATCTCTCTGTGTTTCATAATCGTTCTTCAATTTGCAAGAGGCTGATTGTATCTCTGGAGAAAGCATCCGAGCGAGTGAAACAGCGCCCCTCTGTCTCAGTATGTATAGCCCATCTACAGTATCTGATGCCATCTGGTCAAAAAGAGTATGACATTGTTGACGCCCGTAGCATTGAATGTAATGGAAGTCAGCAAGCATTTGGCCACCTTTGATCAAAAAATAATAATAGCCATCCAGCGTTGAGCTACACTGTGTGGTCTATCACATCCCATAACTGTCCCAGACTATGTTAGGAATATTTATTTCTTGCACAGAACAGAATAGGTCAACTTTTATGCTATGGGGGATAGTAGATTGACATAGGCTAGTGCTTTTGCTGTTCTTTAGGCCTACTCATCTTGCTGGCTGACAAAGTAAATGTGGACAGTTCTTCCAATATCTTCAGTATGCGCCTCGGAATTGGATAAGGACCCCAATGTGTTTGTCTTCAATTGTAGCCTGTGAGAAAGACCCAGTCACGCGACAGAGAGCCATGTGAGTGAGAGGTGCTTCAGTGCGCCCAGCCGGGAGAAGGGAATTATAATTATTATATTTAGCCCAAGGGCACAAAAAGGCATCACATTTTTTAGGGGGCATTACAGACACACAAAGGGGATGCTGCCTGCAAATTTGAAGCATTATCAAATGCTTGTCAAATTGTGAATGAGAGACTGGTGAAGTGTGTACAGCCTGTGCAAAAAACCTAAGCAGAGCTCATGACTTTCATGGAATTTTTTCATTAGTCATGCAGACTTAGAATGTTTAAAAAATAAAAACATATAGCCCAATGTTTGTATCACAACTAAAGTTACGTAAATAACTAAATTAAGCATATAGGAGTAGCTGTTTCTTTGTTAAAGCAGAATAGCTGCATGTGCTCACTCCCTCAAATACGTTGGATAAAATATCCTTTCTCTTTTATTCAGTTCAATTGTATTCTTCATACTATAAAGTAATACCACGGAATGCTAAGCAAAGCTTTCTGCTAAATGAACTAGTGTACCCCACAGCCATATCGCAGATTAGGGGCTAACATCAACACAACTCAGAGTATGCTATTCTGTTCTTCTGAAAGTCTTTTTCTTCATATTATGTTTCTTTAGACCGGTCTAAAATAAATCATGGATTTATTGTGATGGATTTATTAGACTTTTTAAAATGTAGATGTTCCAAAGGTTTGTGTCAGTGGCTTGTATGCTATACGTGGAAGCCAGGAAATGCTAAATGTGTTTATGTTAATTAACAGTCAATTACCGTGAGACCGGCAGTTATTTGCCTGAAAATCATCAGCTGACAAAATGTAATGACCGCCACAGCCCTATTGGTGGCACCTTAGTTGGGTAAAACAGGCTCGTGGTAATGGCTGGAGCAAATGAGTGGAATGGTATCCATGTGTTTGATGCCATTCCATTCGCTCTGTTCCATCCATTATTTTGAGCCGTCCTTTCCTCAGCAGCCTCCACTGGTCAATATGTTTTTTTCCACTTGCATGCCCGCACACAACCACACATAAATCAGTACCAATGACAGCTTCCTCATATTTAGCTAATTTTGATTGGTATCTTTTTTTTCACTGTATAGCATAGGTGGTTTGATGTTGTGTTGAAGTTCAAATGGTGCTGGAATAGAGGTGGCAGCTCCTGTTTTCTTTGCAACTTGTGGTAACTCTCCTTTGTTCAAATAGTTGTCGTAGTCCGACAATGTCGGAAACATTAACTTGCTTGATAATGCTGTAGGTTATATAATTGTTTGTTACATGCCATATGTTTTGTGGACTTCACTGGACGGATGTTGCTCTCCTGTTTTGTGATGAAACAAATGTATGGTTGAATTTATTCTGCCACTGTGTCTTCTTATTGTCTCCACTTTAGGCATATATATCACGGTGGCAAGTCATATGAACTCACATTTGACATAGGTTGTAATATGGCTTTTTTCCCTGGCTTGACTTCCCCAGTGATTTTATCTACACTATGGAGCATTTGTACTTTCACTCTGCCAAAACAATACACAGTTAGTCACTTACCCTTCTAGATTACTTGAAACAGTATAACCAGTTCTTGTGTCTGGAAGTAGCCTAGACTAGCTAGCTAGCCACCTTTTTTCGTCAATCAGTTTCTGCCAGCCAGTGTACGACCATGGCAAAATTGATTTGACTTTGGATAGCCTAATTCAGGCTAGTTAGGGACCATCAATAAATTACACAATGTAAATGGAACAATAATTTCATGTTGCACACCTTTTAGTTGTCTCATTAAATGCTTTTAGTGTTTGTATATGAATTTCTACAATTTATAGTAGTTTTGAGGATGAGGGTTTTTAAGTCAATATTGTCCCATGTACATTGTGTAATTTACTGTTGATCCCTAACTAGCCCCATAGGGATATCCAAAGTCAAACCAGATTGGCTATGGGCATTACGATCTGGTCGCATGTGGGTAGGATTTAAATACACCCAACCCAAGGAAAACTGTTATGGTACCCTTCATTCTTTGGCATACAATTTCTTTCCTAATTATCTCGCTAATCTCCATTTAGGACGAGACTGACATTAAAATTAAAAATTATCCTATTTACACTTTGTAGTCAGTTTTGACACTAGAATACAAGTTTCTGACTAATATCAATGCCATGTAAGACATTTTCAACCGGAGAAGTTGTGCATTGCCTTCCGTAACTCTTTAGTTTGCATTGAAATTCCTCATTTAATTAATTATCTTTCAGTTACACTTAGGGTGGCGAAGATAGGGTATATTACTAGAAACGTTCAACGTTTACCAGTAAACTACCAGCATTTAGGTCACTTTATAATTTTAGTGGTCTTTTTGGTTACTTCAGATTATCATAGGTGTCTGTCCTTAACTCTGTCCCTTTGTGTGGCCTTATCACAAGTAAAATATACTGAACAAAAATATAAATGCAACAAGTGTTGGTCCCATGTTTCATGAGCTGAAATAAAATCTCAAATGTTCCATATGAACAAAAAGCTTATTTCTCTCATATTTTGTGCACACATTTCTTTACATCCCTGTTAGTGAGCATTATTCATTTGCCAAGATAATCCATCCACCTGACAGATGTGGCATATCAAGAAGATGATTAAATAGCATAATCATTACACAGGTGTACCTTGTGCTAGTGACAATAAAAGGCCACTATAAAATGTGCAGTTTTGTCACACAACACAATGCCATATTAGACATATATGGCATTGTGTTGTGTGACAAAACTGCACACCAGAGGGAGCATGCAATTGGAATGCTAACTGCAGGAATTTTACCAGAGCTTTTGGCAGATTATTTAATGTTAATTTCTCTACCATAAGTCGCCTCCAACATAATTTTAGAGAATTTGGCAGTACATCCAGCAGACCACGTGTAACCACGCCAACCCAGGACTAATTCATCCGGCTTCTTCACCTGCGGGATCGTCTGAGACCAGCAACTCGGACAGCTGATGAAACTGGATTATTTCTGTCTGTAATAAAGCCCTTTTGTAGGGAAAAACGTGTTCTGATTAGCTGGGCCTGGCTCCCCAGTGGGTAGGCCTATGCCCTCCCAGGCCCACCCATGGCTGTGCCCTTGCCCAGTCATGTGAAATGGACTAGGGCCTAATTTATTTATTTAAATTGACTGATTCCTCATATCAACTGTAACTCAGTAAAATCATTGAAATTTTTGCATGTTGCATTTATATTTTTGTTCAGTATACATAATATAATCTAATACAATTATTTTAAAATTAAAAATAGAACTAAAAGATGATCCTAAATATAAACCATAAACTTAGTGAATACCATTGGTGATTGAAATATCTTTTATATTTTTTGACACACTTTTATTGTTTTACTTTGTCAGTATGTCTTTGTTGAAAATGTTATTGCTCCAAACTGGTTGCAGTTGTGAAAAAAGTCTATAGTTGGCAGAGTTCAAATAATACCATTGTTGATTTAGATTATTTTTTCATTATTTAGGCTTAATTTTCATGAATTGTCTCTAAAAACATATGGTCTATCCACTAGAAACTAATGGACAATATGGACACATACACTGCTCTCAAAAAAAGGGAACACTTAAACAACACAATGTAACTCCAAGTCAATCACACTTCTGTGAAATCAAACTGTCCACTTAGGAAGCAACACTGATTGACAATAAATGTCACATGCTGTTGTGCAAATGGAATAGACAATAGATCCTCAGACCCCTTGTAAGACCATATGCTGGTGCGGTTGGCCCTGAGTTCCTCCTAATGCAAAACAATGCTAGACCTCATGTGGCTGGAGTGTGTCAGCAGTTACTGCAAGAGGAAGGCATTGATGCTATGGACTGGCCTGCCCGTTCCCCAGACCTGAATCCAATTGAGCACATCTGGGACATCATGTCTCGCTCCATCCACCAATGCCACGTTGCACCACAGACTGTCCAGGAGTTGGCGGATGCTTTAGTCCAGGTCTGGGAGGAGATCCCTCAGGAGACCATCCGCCACCTCATCAGGAGCATGCCCAGGCATTGTAGGGAGGTCATACAGGCACGTGGAGGCCACACACACTACTGAGCCTAATTTTGACTTGTTTTAAGGACATTACATCAAAGTTGGATCAGCCTGTAGTGTGGTTTTCCACTTTAATTTTGAGTGTGACTCCAAATCCAGACCTCCATGGGTTGATAAATTTGATTTCCATTGATCATTTTTGTGTGATTTTGTTGTCAGCACATTCAACTATGTAAAGAAAAAAGTATTTAATAAGAATATTTCATTCATTCTAGGATGTGTTATTTTAGTGTCCCTTAATTTCTTTGAGCAGTGTATTTAGTGTAATTTTAATTTTTTTTGGGGGGGTTATTGAAGTATAAATTACCATAGATTGCTATAGATTACCAGTTCATTACCAAAATGACTGGTGATTCAGGTAACTTTGGTAAATTACTGGTAGCTTTGCAACCTTACTTACACCTCAAATGTGCCACAGTGACAGGCTATTCATTGCTAACTCCATCCGGAGGCGTCTTTCAGAAAAATAGCTTCAACACAGAAAATGGCCGGTCAATAATTTCTATTAAAAGCCTCTCCACTGAGATTAATGGAATTCTTTCCCTCTTCAACCCCGGTGTCAACCTTTATGGCCAAGACCAACCTTACTGTGCAGTGCACATGCTGTTTCTCCTAGGTTGTACATACAGATCGTACATTAGGCATTCCCTAGTGCACCGCATCCACCACTGCACCACAGCATAGCAGAAGGCCACTGAGGTCAAGCCCATTCTGTGTGGAGAAACTTGTCGCTTGCATGGTATGCTACATTTGTTATTTTTTTTATTTTTACAATTGACCAGTGACTTGCCTAAGAAAATGTCACACCCCTTGACCTTTTCCACAATTTGTAGTTTTACAGCTTGAATTTAAAATTATATTTATTTTGTCACTGGCCTACACACAATGCCCCATAATATCAAAGTGAAATTATGTTTTTCAAGTTTTTTTTAAAACAAATTAATTACAAATGAAAAGCTGAACATGTAATGTCTTGAGTCAATAAGTATTCAACCCCTTTTTTATGGCAAGCCTAAATACATTCAGGAGTGAACATGTGCTTCACAAGTCACAAGTTGCATGGACTCACTCTGTGTTCAATAATAGTGTTTAACATGCTTTTTGAATGACTACCACATCTATGTACCCCACAATTATCTGTAAGGTCCATTCGAGCAGTGAATTTCAAACAGATTCAACCACAAAGACCAGGGAATGCCTCGCAAAGAGGACCTATTAGTGCATGAAGTAATTCAATAACAAACACTGTTTAGCCTGAGCATCTTTTACATCATTGGTTGCTCAAGTGGTTTGCAAGTGATTTCCATTTTTCTAATGATTTTCAATTAGTTTGGATCTTCTTTTTTTTGCTGTGCTCATCTCTCTGTCTGTCCTGTGCAACAACTTCCAAATCATCAGTGCAGCCATCGTGATCACACCAACTCAGTCTCCTTAACTTTGGCCAAGGCCTATTTTACATGAGCAATTAGCAAGAGCAAGGCTGCTTCTCTTCACACAAATTCTAATAGGCCTAGTATAAAAAAGGCTACAAATATATGTCCTATAGCTTTTCCTGGAATTTCACGTGAAGAGGAATGGCCTATCATACATTGTACACGGTACAGCTGGAAGAGGGTGGCTAGAGATGTGTAGCCAAAGTAAGAAGTGAAATATTAGTTAGATTTTAGTCCATTAATCAAAGTGACACATAACTCTCCCCAATTGTTTAAGGTTTTTAGGGACATGAAAGGGATCATGCCCAGGCTATAACAACACAGTTGAGTAATGCATTTTATATTTTTTCTAGTGAGTAAATAATTCTAGTCTGTAGTGCAGTGAATATGCCATTTCAATAACCGCTAAAAAGCCCTGCGATTGGAATACGTTTCATTCAAAAATAATAGGGAAAAAATCGCTCTGAAAGTGGTCCAAACGATAGCTCTCGTTATCATTCTCCACTCTTTTTGTAGTTATTGTAATGTGATGACTCCTGTTCACTTGATTTATATATATAAAACATTTTTAAAAATGTTTTTAACATTATATTCTCTACTGTAGTTATCGTCCTGGTGTGGACAGCGCTTTACCATGTTTATCTCAAAAGTCGTTGATGTTTACTGAAATCAGTCGTATTTATAGTAGTAGTGTTAAAACACAATCACAACGCATATAGGCATATCTTATAAAGACAATATAAAATAACTCAGAAGATTGTTTTATTTTGAGGTTTACTTTAATGAAATTAAAGGCATATTCATGGTAGTACTGGAGCTAAATCCTTTGTACACTTGATCTATAATTTAAGACATATTCACAGAGCTTAGAAAATGGTGGTCTTTGTTCAACATTTACATAAAATAGCAATGAACAATAATATATACAGTTATATACAACATTGTATGTACAGTAATGTAATAGAATGAGCAGTATCTGTAAAATAAATCCAAACCATTTCCTTCAATGGAAATAGATTTTCAGATTTTATTTATTTCTGCATGAGTGTGTGTGTCTGTGAGTCTGTAGTCACTCCCCCTTCTCCACCATCTACAGTGCCTTTGGAAAGTATTCAAACATGGACTTTTCCACATTTTGTTACGTTATAGCCTTATTCTAAAATTGATAAAAAAATGTTTCCCCCTCATCAATCTACAGACAATACCCCATAATGACAAAGCAAAAACAGGTTTTTAGACCATTCTTCTCTGCAGATCTTCTCAAGCTCTCTCAGGTTGGATGGGGAGCTTTTGCTGCTCACCTATTTTTAGGTCTCACCAGAGATGTTCGATCAGGTTCCAGTGCGGGCTCTGGCTGGGCCACTCAAGGACATTCAGAGATATGTCCCGAAGCCACTCCTGCATTGTCCTGGCTGAGTGTCGTTGTCATGTTGGAAGGTGAACCTTCGCCCCAGTCTGAGGTCCTGAGGGCTCTGGAGCATGTTTTAATCAAGGATCACTCTGTGCTTTTCTCCGTTCATCTTTGCCTTGATCCTGACTAGTCTCCCAGTCCATGTCGCTGAAAAATATGCCCATAGCATGATGCTGCCACCACCATGCTTCACCTTAGGGATGGTGCCAGGTATCCTCCAGACATGACGCTAGGCATTCAGGCCAAAGAGTTCAATCTTGGTTTCATAAGACCAGAGAATCTTGTTTCTCATCATCTGAGAGTCTATGTGCCTTTTTGCAAACTTCAAGTAGGCTGTCATGTGCTTTTTTATTGAGGAGTGGCTTCCATCTGGTCAGACTACCATAAATACCTGATTGGTGTAGTGCTGCAGAGATGGTTGTCCTTCTGGAAGGTTTTCCCATCTCCACAGAGGAACTCTGGAGCTCTGTCAGAGCGACCATCAGGTTCTTGGTCACCTCCCTGACCAAGGCCCTTCTCCCCCGATTGCTCAGTTTTGCCAGGTGGCCAGCTCGAGGAAGAGTCTTGGTGATTCCAAACATCTTCCATTTAAGAATAATGGGGTTCTTGAGGGCCTTCAATGCTTCAATGTTACCTTTCCCCAGATCTGTGCCTCAACATAATCCTGTCTCGTAACTCTACGGACAATTCCTTTGACCTCATGGCTTGTTTTTTTCTCTGATATCCACTGTCAATTGTGGGAACTTATATAGACAGATGTCTGCCTTTTCAAATCATGTCCAATCAATTGAATTTACTACAGGTGGATTCCAATCAAGTTGTAGAAACATCTCAAGGATGATCAATGGAAGCAGGAGCTCAATGTTGAGTCTCATAGCAAAGGTTCTGAATACTTATGTAAATAAGGTTTTTCATTTTTTATATATATAAATATACATTTGCAAAAATGTGTAAACCTGTTTTCGCTTTGTCTTTATGGGGTATTGTGTGTAGATTGATGAGGATTTTATTTATTTATTTAATCCATTTTAGAATAAGGCTGTAATGTGGAGAAGGTCAAGGTGTCTGAATACTTTCCGAAGGCACTGTAAATAAATACAGTAGGCGAGGTTGAGGGGTAGATATGATGCTGTACAGTAAGTTCTCCTGGAATCGAAGGTGCAGTCAAGCCTATGACCAGCTTCCTGTACAGCACCAATGACCCAGGGACCTTATGGATCAACTCTTCAAAAGGAGCATTTGACAAGCAATGCTCCCAGTTATAAGAATGCTCAGATTCTCCGTTATCAGAATACTGTTTGAAATGCTTGTTTGTCCTCCACATTTACTGTTAAGCACTTGAAACTGATGGTACCATATAGTTAATTTGTACTTTTCTCTATTGTTCCTATGCACTATGGAGGAAAATAGTCACTACAATGAATGTGGCTTTACAGCAGGTATTAATTCTGTTGGACGATAAGTTCTGAGGGCTCTGTTGCACTGACCTGTGTTCTGATGAGTCATTTGGTAATTATGAAGTCAGAGGGGAAGCAGACAGGCTAACCATGGTGCCAGGGTCGGCCTGGTGGGACTCTGTGGGGTCGCTAGTGTCTGTGTGCCATATTACACTGATGGGCAGTGATTTCCACTAGCCGGCCAGTGGGCACCCTTGACATGCCTCCTCCACAATGGTGGGGACGCATCCTCACCGCAGAACCAACCTCGAACTCTGATCCCTAGTGGATAGTAGGAGATGCAGGTGGATGGGCTGTGTTGTTCTCCTCCTCTAACCCACAGCTCAGAGTCTGGTGGTATGGGTTTAAACCAGAGTTTGGAACTGGTTCAGGAAACCGATTCGAAAACTACAAATTCAAATATTTAAGGAAAATAATCAAAACCAGGAACGAAAGTGATCTATACTGTACCAGAACAGAACCATTATTTTAAAAGCATGGGAATTGGTTAATTACGTTATTTTACGTTACAAAGCACCTATGCAAATCCCTCCCTCTGTCAATCAGAAACTTCTTCTGCCTGTGTCTGCCTGCCAGCTGAAAATATTTGTGTGTGTGTACGCTTCCTGCCCCTTCCCCTCCGAAGCATAGGCTACTGTAGCGCAATTCAGACGTTAGGGAGATAGATTTTAGAATAGAATAGATGAACCTTTTCAATGCTTGTTAAGGATACTATTGTTATCACAGTTTACATTAGTTTTATTAACTACAAAAATATAATATGCGTTTAATTCTGGTGCCGCTCTGCACATACAAGCTTGTTAGCTAGATAGCTACCTCTGGTCCAACGGTAAGCCACAGGTAAAACAATGAGGTTAAGCTAACTCTCTGAAGTTCAAAGCTATTCAGAGTTCCTCCATAGAAGCCGCTCTTCTGTAGGTATAATTCTGTGGGCCTAATTAAAATAATGCATGTCATCACAAGATGCCCAGCGCTTCAAGCCAAGCCGCCGCCTCCACCCTCTCACACTCTCACCCCACCCACAAAATTTAATTTGCCTCTCACACCCTACAATTGTCTTTCCATCATGCATGAAAACAAAGCTTGCCCGTTCCATATCAAGCTGCTCTATCCGCACTGATTGTTGAAGTAATTTAATGTCGAGCTAAATGTAAGTCTTCGGACTGGTTCAGAACTTTATTTCGCTGGTCGAAACATTGGATTCTGTTCAGAACTAAATTATTGGGAAAAAATGTTGTTTCCAATCCCTGGTTTAAACTGGAACCCTACACAGGCATGAATTTTAAGCCATATCCATGCCTGTGATGTTCAGGCCCTACCTGGATCTGATTGCTTTAAGGTCATCATGTGTGGCTCACTCGGTAGAACATGGTGCTTGCAACGCCAAGGGTTGTGGGTTCAATTCCACTGGTGCCATCCATACATAAAAATGTAAACACGCATGACTAAGGTGCTTTAGATAAAAGTGTCTGCTAAATGGCATATATTATATTAAAGCCCGGCCCTGCTCGAAATCAGAAGTAACTTCCTCCGTTAGTATTCTTCAGCTGCTCATCTCTGTAGGTCCCCCGCTGCATGCGCTCTGCGTGTGCAAGTAATTTTTTTTCTCTGCCTGTGTGAGCATCCATAGCAATGACTACACCTTTGGGCTGCTCTATGACAAGATGTGAGTGAGAGAGCAGTTAGCTGTTAGCTACAGTAGGTACTTTTCGACACGATCAAATGCCTCAGTTTAAAATGTTTGTGTATTATGATACCCGAGCCCTGCCGATACCCAAGTTATTGATGAAACGGGAGGCCCTTCCTTTCTTTTCTAGTCTTAGTTATACTTTGACACAAGGTTTGTCTTTTAGTGTTGTAGCACAGGAGTTTGGACAGTGCTACAATCCACAAATAGACTTAACTGAAGGCTTCCATATTTTTGGAAACTACTGTTCAATGCCATGAAGTTGTATTCCTAGTGTTCTCACTGTTCCTTGAAGATAATGAGTCTTGGAGAGCATATAGCAAACGGAATCCCAGGGGAATGGAACAAGCTTTCAGGGGGCAATAAGCCCCAGTGGCAAACTTGAGGAAATATTAAACCATTACACAGCCCTACCCAGCTATTAAAAGCTGCCCATTAGACACATAGCAGGAGGGGCACACAAGCATGTACACACAAACAAACATCTTACAACCCCATGGTGTCTGCGGATCCATAAAAAGCATTACATTCATTAATCTAAATTAAAAGCCTTAAAATATATTAAATTGTCTTCAATTCCGTTTTAAAAGGTCTCAAGGAAGGCGACCGGAGATGACTACAGTGTTTCCGCTATGTTGTGCAATTGCTTAATTGTCGCCACCATGGCAAAAGAAGAAAAATCATTTCATGAAATAATACTCCTGGAGCCTGTTAAGCTGAGGCCTGCTGCTGTGATGATCACTGCCTCTCCCACTGCAGCCCTGGATATTTTTTTTCTGCTTCTATAACATTTCAGATTACAACATGGCTAATTCCAGTGAGATTTATATTTAGAGGTAGCAATCTAGCTAATGTGTTTTGGGTTTCCACTTACTCAGCTGGTGAATTAGCACAGAATACATTAGTATATGATATTAGTGCACATAAATATGTAGGCAAGTTCATCTCTATTAAGCAAAAAATATTTAGTCCTATTTCAACAGGAAAATATAACAACAATAGCCTAAGTGTCATCTCAAAATTCATGACAATCACTGGATTAGGTTGCAGTGTGCACATCAAAATATCTGTCACGATCGTCGTATGGAGTGGACCAAAGCGCAGCATGGTGTGAATACATTCTTCTTTATTGAATGAGGAACACGAAGAATACTTAAACAAAACAACAAAAAACGAATAAGACGAACGTGACCGCTATATAAACAATGTGCTAACGTATAACATAGACAATAACCCCCGAAATACCCAAAGATGGCTGCCTAAATATGGTTCCCAATCAGAGACAACGATAAACACCTGCCTCTAATTAATCTAGGCAACCAAAGACCTACATAAACACCTAGATGGAAACAACCCCATAAATCTACAAAACCCCTAGACAGTACAAACACCCTAGATGAGACAAAAACACACATCACCCATGTCACACCCTGACCTAACCAAAATAATAAAGAAAACAAAGAATACTAAGGTGAGGGCGTGACAATATCTTGATGCATTCCTGCTGGATGAAACAACTTATTTATTGAATAAAATCACAGTAGTCTATTACACTTCTTAATAAAGGACTGTGAATGAAATGTTTTCTTTTGCGTGATGGTGCATAAAAAATTGGTCGACCAAATCATGAGCTGGTACCACCAACTGAAGAAGCTAGTGGCACCACTGAGAAAAAAGTTAGTCTGGAGCCCTGCCAGGAGAGCTACTGGGTGTGCCCTGCAGACTTTTGTTCCAGCCCCTCTCTAACACAAATCAAATCAAAGTTTATTTGTCACGTGCACTCCGGTACCACTTGCCATGCGGTAGTAGAGAGAACAGTCTATGACTGGGTTGGCTTGGGTCTTTGACCATTTTTAAGGCCTTCCTCTGACACTGCCTGGTGTAGAGGTCCTGGAGGGCAGGCAGCTTAGCCCCAGTGATGTACTAGGCGGTATGCACTACCCTCTGAAGTGTCTTGCGGTTAGAGGCCGAGCAATTGCTGTACCAGGCAGTGATGCAACCAGTCAGGATGCTCTCGATGTTGCAACTGTAGAACCTTTTGAGGATCTCAGGACCCATGCCAAATCTTTTTAGTTTCCTGAGGGGGAATAGGCTTTGTCATGCCCTCTTCACGACTGTCTTGGTGTGTTTAGACCATTCTAGTTTGTTGTTGATGTGGACACCAAGGAACTTGAAGCTCTCAACCTGCTCCACTACAGCCCCGTCGATGAGAACACCAGATTCTACGAATCAACTACTCAACAGGACTTTAGAAATTTGACTCAGGTGTGTTTGAGCAGGGCTGGATCAAAAGCTTGCACACACACAGTAGCCTAGATCTCCAGATGGAGAGTTGACCACGTGTTTATACAGTAATAGTGATGTATGTTTGACTTTAAGGCATATTTTTACTGGGGTATTATTATGGTATTGAGTATAATTATA
Source organism: Oncorhynchus tshawytscha (assembly GCF_018296145.1). Classification (NCBI taxonomy): domain Eukaryota; kingdom Metazoa; phylum Chordata; class Actinopteri; order Salmoniformes; family Salmonidae; genus Oncorhynchus; species Oncorhynchus tshawytscha. The sequence goes on along the minus strand of NC_056437.1, from coordinate 47,203,826 downwards.
CTAAGCTTGTATTGTTATCGAAATACAAGTTCTGGTATTGTGTCAACACTTTAATCTAACTGATGATTAGCCGATTTGGGCAGGCCATACAAAAGCAGACGGGCAACCCCATGTTACAGCCATCCCCATGTTACAGCCATCTAGTGTACCAAACATTAGGAACACCTTCCTAATATTGGTCTTTGTGGTTGAATCTGTGATTGAAATTCAATGCTCGACATAGTGACTTTAATATGTGTGTGGTACAGAGATGGGGTAGTCACTTAAAAATCATATTTAACACTTATTTCACACGTCAAAGTGAGTCCATGCAATTTATTATGTCACTTGTTAACCACCATTTTTAACCACATAACCAGTATTCAAGGGTTGAATATGTAATGGCTCAAGATATTTCAGCTTTTCACTTTCAAATAATTAGTTAACACGGACATGGATCCTTACAAGAAAGCCTACTATGACCTCCAACTAGCCATCAAAAATGGATAATGTCAGTATAGGACTGAGAAAATCCTAGTACAGCTGTTCCAACACTCGTCGGATGTGGCAGGGTTTGCAAACTCTTAAGGATTACAAAGAGAAACCCAGCTGTGAGTTGCTCAGTGACGCAAACCTCCTAGACGAACTGAATGCCTTCTATGCTTATTTCTTGGCTAACAACACTGAGCCAGGCATGAGAGCCCCTGCTGTCCTGAATGACTGTGTCATCTCGTTATTTGTCGGCGACGTAAGCAAGTCTTTTCTCAGAGCATGCACAGACCAGCTGGTAAGTGTCTTCACGCACATTTTCAGCATCTCCTTGTCCCAGTCTGTAATCCCAACATGTTTCAAACAGACCCCCATTGCCCCTGTTCCTAAGAACTCAAAGGTAACCTGCCTAAACTACTATCGTCCCGTACTCATATCTGTAACCATGAAATGCTTTGAAAGGCTGATCATGGCACACATCAACACCCTCATCCCAGACACCCTGGACCCTCTTCAATTCCCATACTGCCCCAACAGATCCACAGACGACGCAATCTCTATTGCACTTCACACTGCTCTCTCCCACCTGGACAAGAGGAATACATATGTGAGAATGCTGTTCATTGACTACAGCTCAGCGCTCAACACCATTGTTCCGCCAAACTCATCACCAACCTTTGGACCCTGGGACTGAACACCTCCCTCTGCAATTGGATGCTTAACTTTCTGAGGGGTCGGCACCAGGTGGTGAGGGTAGGTGACAGCACATCTGCCACGCTGACCCTCAACACGGGGGCCACTCAGGGGTCTGTGATTTAGTCCCCTCCTGTACTCCGTTTACCCACGACTGTGTGGCCACGCATGTCTCCAACACCATCATCAAGTTTTCTGACGACACGATGTTTGTATGCCTGATCACTCACAACGATGAGACAGCCTACAGGGAGGAGGTCAGAGACTTAGCAGTGTGTTCCCAGGACAAAAACCTCTCCCTCAACATCAGCAAGGCAAATGAGCTGATCATGGACTACAGGAAAAGGAGGGGCGGTATGTACCCATTGACATGGACGGGGCTGTATTGGAGCGGTTCGAGAACTTCAGGTTCCTCGGCATCAAATCAAATTTTATTTGACACATGCACCGAATACAACTGGTGTAGACTTTACCATGACATTCTTGATTATGAGCCCTTCCCCACAATGCAGAGTTTCAATATAAAAATTAAATAGTAACACGAGGAATAAAATCAAATAGACAAGAATGGAGCTATATACAGGGCATACTAATACTAGATCAATGTGCAGAGGTACTGTATGAGGTATTTGAGGTAGATATGTACATAAAGGCAGGGTAAAGTGACTACGCATCAGAATAGACATCAATAAGAGTAAAATGAAGAACAGAGCAGCAGCAGCAAATGGTGAGTGTAAAAGTCTGTGGGTGTGTGCAGTCGTGGCCAAAAGGTTTGAGAATGACAGATATTAATTTCCACTTAAGTTTGCTGCTTCAGCATCTTTAGATATTTTTGTCAGATGTTACTATGGAATGCTGAAGTAGAATTACAAACATTTCATAAGTGTCAAATGCTTTTATTGACAAGTACATGAAGTTGATGCAAAGAGTCAATATTTGCAGTGCTGACCCTTCTTTTTCAAGACCTCTGCAATCCGCCCTGACATGCTGTCAATTAACTTCTGGGCCACATCCTGACTGATGGCAGCCCATTCTTGCATAATCAATGCTTGGAGTTTGTCAGAATTTCTGGGGTTTTGTTTGTCCACCTGCCTCTTGAGGATTGACCACAAGTTGTGGGATTAAGGTCTGGAGAGTTTCCTGGCCATGGACTCAAAATATCTATGTTTTGTTCCCCGAGCCACTTAGTTATCACTTTTTCCTTATGGCAAGGTGCTCCATCATGCTGGAAAGACATTGTTCGTCACCAAACTGTTACTGGATGGTTGGGAGAAGTTGCTCTCGGAGGATGCGTTGGTACCATTCTTTATTCATGGCTGTGTTCTTAAGCAAAATTGTGAGTGAGCCCACTCCCTTGGCTGAGAAGCAACCCCACACATGAATGGTCTCAGGATGCTTTACTGTTGGCATGACACAGGACTGATGGTAGCACTCACCTTGTCTTCTCCGGACAAGCTTTTTTCCGTATGCCCCAAACAATTAAAAGGGGGATTCATCAGAGAAAATGACTTTACCCCAGTCCTCAGCAGTCCAATCCCTGTACCTTTTGCAGAATATTAGTCTGTCCCTGATGTTTTTCCTGGAGAGAAGTGGCTTCTTTGCTGCCCTTCTTGACACCAGGCCATCCTCCAGAAGTCTTCGCCTTACTGTGCGTCCAGATGCACTCACACCTGCCTGCTGCCATTCCTGAGCAAGCTCTGTACTGGTGGTGCCCCGATCCCGCAGCTGAATCAACTTTAGGAGACGGTCCTGGCGCTTGCTGGACTTTCTTGTGCGCCCTGAAGCCTTCTTCACAACAATTGAACCGCTCTCCTTGAAGTTCTTGATCATCCGATAAATGGTAGATTTTAGGTGCAATCTTACTGGCAGCAATATCCTTGCCTGTGAAGCCCTTTTTGTGCAAAGCAATGATGACGGCACGTGTTTCCTTGCAGGTAACCATGGTTGACAGAGGACAAACAATGATTCCAAGCGCCACCCTCCTTTTGAAGCTTCCAGTCTGTTAATCGAACTCAATCAGCATGACAGAGTGATCTCCAGCCTTGTCCTCGTCAACACTCACATCTGTGTTAACGAGAGAATCACTGACATGATGTCACCTGGTCTTTTTGTGGCAGGGCTGAAATACAGTGGAAATGTTTTTGGGGGATTCTGTTCATTTGCGTGGCAAAGAGGGACTTTGCAATTATTTGAATCCATCTGATCACTCTTCATAACATTCTGGAGTATATGCAAATTACCATCATACAAACTGAGGCAGCAGACTTTGTGAAAATTAATATTTGTGTAATTCTCAACTTTTGGCCACGTGAGTGTGTAATGTGTTTGTATTTGTGTTGTGTCTCGGTCGGTGTGTGTGTGCATGTGGATGTGTGGGGGTTTTGTGTGGGAGTGTCAATGTAGTGTGCGTGAGTATATGGTTTGTCCAGTATATATAGTCTTGTGAGTCCAAGATAGAATCAGTGCAGGTAGTTTGGGTACCTTTAATTGGCCTCGCTATATATACGCCCATTTGAGGTAGACGTGAAGGCAGGGTAATAACTAGGCATCAGGATAGATAATAGTAAAATAAAGAACAGTAGCAGCAGCAAATGATGAGTGTAAAAGTGTGTGAGTGTTTTTGTTTTGTGGAAGTGTCAATGTAGTGTGCATATGGATTGTATATATAGTCTAGTTCAAGTACCATTAATTTACTATTTAGCCGTTAGCTGTCTTATGTCTTGGGGGTAGAAGCTGTCTCGGAGCCTGCTGGTCAGAGAGCTGATGCTCCATTACCGTTTGCTGGACGGTAGATGAGTGATCAGTCTATGGCTCGGGTGGCTGTAGTCAATGGCAATTCTTCAGGCCTTCCTCTGACACCACCTGATTTAGAGGTCGTGGACGGCAGGGAGCTCAGCCCTGTACTGGGCTGTACGCACAACCCTCTGTAACGCTTTACGGTCAAGGGCGGTGCATTTGACATACCAAGCGGTTATGAAGCCAGTCAAGAAGCTCTTGATGGTGCAGGTGTAGAACTTTTTGATGATCTGAGGGCCCATGCCAAATCTTTTCAGCCTCCTGAGGGGGAAGAGGCACTGTCGTGCCCTCTTCACGTCTATGCTGGTGTGTGTAAGACCATGTTAGGTCCTCTGTACTTCTCAAAGCGTGTTTATTATCTCACTGTTCATTTAAGGACGCTATATAGGCCTACATAACACACAGTCAACACTGTGATCAATATGTGCATATTTCCATGGGTGTGTTTGAGTCTTCCAAGGTGTGTGTTTTGTGTGTGTTTATGCACTTGAGTGAACACACAAACCCTAATTTCCCCTGACAGGCAAAATAATAGTTTAGGCTCTCTTCTGCACGCTGGTCCCCTTCTCTTCATTTATATTCCCTATTCCCTGTTGCTTCTCTTTCGGTCATGTTCCCCATGGTTTTATTGAGCCTCTGTGCTCTCCTCTGTCTGTCAGTATCTGGGGGAATGAATGTGTGAATCTTGCTCTGATAGTAAATGGTGCACATCAAGTTCCTCCTTGGACAAAAGGCTTAGATGTCCTTTATTCAAGACAAGCTCCCGCTCCTCCGGCTCCAACCCCCAGAGGGCCTCGATAAGCTTAATGAACAGGCACCTTTATAAATCGTGGCGAGTTTATGATTGAAGTGCTTTTTTTAATGTATTGGTCTTTTATAATCTCTGTCTTCTTTTACAGACTACTCTCTCACAGGAAACCTTATATAAGTGTATGGTGAATATTGCGCATCTGAGGAAATTATCACTTTTTTTAGTCCTGTTAATCTTCTTACCCACAATCTTTAGCTGTATTCTGTGATCTCTGCTTTCTAGAATTATAACTTTCAGGTTTATGACTTATTATGGGGTTTACAGCTATGTATTTTGGATGCCAGTGCCATTACCAGAATAGCAATTTCACTGTTTTGTTCACCATGTTTAGGACCTTGTGTTTTGGTTAATCATGCCACATGACCTGGATTTTAACATTGATTTGAAGTATTTTCCAGAAATAAAAGTTTTACCAAAAATGTAAGTAATTGTCTAAAGATGGTGCTGGACCATCTGACAAAAAAATAAAAGGGGATAAGAAAAGGGGATTTTTTTGATAAAAAAGCTTTAAATAAAGGTTGAAATCCAAGTCATGTCACATGAATAACCAAAACATAGGGCCCTAACCATACCTGACCATACCTAACTGTACCTGATTTCCTAATGTGCCTGGTGTTAAGCATCTGTTGCCGCTCCTCTTTTACCCAGTCAATTGTACTGTGCATAACGTGCTATTTTTGCCTGCGCTTTTCTCTTGATGATGAGTTTGGAAAAACATAAACCTTCAAGTGGATAATGTCGGCTTATGCCATTTCATTAACAGACAAGCACTTCTCAGCGCCCTTGTCTGTTGTCAGAGCCCCTCTCTGTACTTTTTACCTCTGTGTCAGCACCCGGGGGCCACTGTCGTTTGGGAGGGAGCCCATTCCACAGCCATCACATTACATAGGTAATGAGGCTCTCTTGCCCATGTGGCACTAGAGGCCCAAATCACAGTCAAAACGGTGCTCCACACAAGGGTTTCTATAAGTGGAGTGAGAGTGTGTGCGACTGTGTGTGTACCCTTAGGTTGGTCCACACACATATGAAACAGGCGAGCTATTGGATAGCAGAAATAGAGCTTCAGTTCCGGCTTTGACTATTGGTCCGATATGAATCGAATACAGTGACTTGTTCTTAAGGCAGATCACACAACATGGTTCAAATCAAATCAAATCAAATCAAATTGATTTATATAGCCCTTCGTACATCAGCTGATATCTCAAAGTGCTGTACAGAAACCCAGCCTAAAACCCCAAACAGCAAGCAATGCAGGTGTAGAAGCACGGTGGCTAGGAAAAACTCCCTAGAAAGGCCAAAACCTAGGAAGAAACCTAGAGAGGAACCAGGCTATGTGGGGTGGCCAGTCCTCTTCTGGCTGTGCCGGGTGGAGATTATAACAGAACATGGCCAAGATGTTCAAATGTTCATAAATGACCAGCATGGTCGAATAATAATAAGGCAGAACAGTTGAAACTGGAGCAGCAGCACAGTCAGGTGGAAGTTGAAACTGGAGCAGCAGCATGGCCAGGTGGACTGGGGACAGCAAGGAGTCATCATGTCAGGTAGTCCTGGGGCATGGTCATAGGGCTCAGGTCAGTTGAAACTGGAACAGCAGCATGGCCAGGTGGACTGGGGACAGCAAGGAGTCATCATGTCAGGTAGTCCTGGAGCTCAGGTCCTAGGGCTCAGGTCCTCCGAGAGAGAGAAAGAAAGAGAGAAGGAGAGAATTAGAGAACGCACACTTAGATTCACACAGGACACCGAATAGGACAGGAGAAGTACTCCAGATATAACAAACTGACCCCAGCCCCCGACACATAAACTACTGCAGCATAAATACTGGAGGCTGAGACAGGAGGGGTCAGGAGACACTGTGGCCCCATCCGAGGTCACCCCCGGACAGGGCCAAACAGGAAGGATATAACCCCACCCACTTTGCCAAAGCACAGCCCCCACACCACTAGAGGGATATCTTCAACCACCAACTTACCATCCTGAGACAAGGCTGAGTATAGCCCACAAAGATCTCCGCCACGGCACAACCCAAGGGGGGGGCGCCAACCCAGACAGGATGACCACAACAGTGAATCAACCCACTCAGGTGACGCACCCCCTCCGGGGACGGCATGAGAGAGCCCCAGTAAGCCAGTGACCCAGCCCCTGTAATAGGGTTAGAGGCAGAGAATCCCAGTGGAAAGAGGGGAACCGGCCAGGCAGAGACAGCAAGGGCGGTTCGTTGCTCCAGAGCCTTTCCGTTCACCTTCACACTCCTGGGCCAGACTACACTCAATCATATGACCCACTGAAGAGATGAGTCTTCAGTAAAGACTTAAAGGTTGAGACCGAGTTTGCGTCTCTGACATGGGTAGGCAGACCGTTCCATAAAAATGGAGCTCTATAGGAGAAAGCCCTGCCTCCAGCTGTTTGCTTAGAAATTCTAGGGACAATTAGGAGGCCTGCGTCTTGTGACCGTAGCGTACGTGTAGGTATGTACGGCAGGACCAAATCAGAGAGATAGGTAGGAGCAAGCCCATGTAATGCTTTGTAGGTTAGCAGTAAAACCTTGAAATCAGCCCTTGCTTTGACAGGAAGCCAGTGTAGAGAGGCTAGCACTGGAGTAATATGATCAAATTTTTTGGTTCTAGTCAGGATTCTAGCAGCCGTATTTAGCACTAACTCAAGTTTATTTAGTGCTTTATCCGGGTAGCCGGAAAATAGAGCATTGCAGTAGTCTAACCTAGAAGTGACAAAAGCATGGATTAATTTTTCTGCGTCATTTTTGGACAGAAAGTTTCTGATTTTTGCAATTTTACGTTGTGGTCATTAGGATATATTATACAAATAAAAACAAATTGTAATGGAAAATGAAAATGACTTATTTGGCAAGTCCAAGTATTCCCTCCCTGTTTATCTGTTTTCTTCAGTTTGGTGCACTTTTTTATTATGTTGTTTGTGTGTTAGATACCTTAAGGAAAATACCCACATGTGGGTTTATGACAGTGGCTTCTTTGTGGCAGAGAAAGCCTGAATTAGCATCCCATCAAAGCATTTTAGCTGAAGATGAGACTGGAAATTAATATCAGTTTGTGATGCTTTTACATTTCTTCAGACACGTACACTTAACTTTGAACATTCAAATTCTCTACATGTTAGTTCTTTTAGCTTAAAATAATAGCCCTGTAACAGTGCTCCTATATTGTATTTACATGGTTCCATGTAAACCTGAGTGCTCTAGCCTTGATTTACATATAAAGGATTTGGTGTAGGCCTAAATGGCCACAATCAATGCAGGAGCTACGAATGGGTTCATTCTGTTCCCCTCAAAGGGTTGTACTCCTGAACACTTAAACTACAATTGATTGGTTGTATAATCCTGGTCACCGTAGCCTGCATTGGCATCCCACAGATATTCACTTCACAAGAAAAGAGAAAATTGCATGAATGATTTTGTCTGAGGGTTATGAGTGATTGAATGGTAAAATTACTGTGTTATGTATGCTATACAATTGTCTGAATAGCTTCTTACTGAGCCTTGGCACAACAGCCCTTCATGTTAAAGGAAAGTTTATTGAGAGCTGTATGAACTAAATCAGCATCTTTTCAAATGACCCCAGTCATTCCTACCAAAGTCATTCCTAACAATGAACAATAAATTGTTATGAGGCATTTGGACTGCCCTTAAAGCCCTGGAGGGTGTGGGTGGGTGGGTAGAGGGACGTTAAACAAAGGGATATGACAGTATTTAGCCTGCAAACGACGGCGTGGCCTTGTGCTCAGACAATGAGGCTTATACAGGGCCTTGCGAAAGTATTCGGCCCCCTTGAACTTTGCGAACTTTTGCCACATTTCAGGCTTCTAACATGAAGATATAAAACTGTATTTTTTTGAAGAATCAACAACAAGTGGGACACAATCATGAAGTGGAACGACATTTATTGGATATTTCAAACTTTTTTAACAAATCAAAAACTGAAAAATTATTCAGCACCCTTAAGTTAATACTTTGTAGCGCCACCTTTTGCTGCGATTACAGCTGTAAGTCGCTTGGGGTATGTCTCTATCAGTTTTGCACAGCGAGAGACTGACATTTTTTCCCATTCCTCCTTGCAAAACAGCTCGAGCTCAGTGAGGTTGGATGGAGAGCATTTGTGAACAGCAGTTTTCAGTTCTTTCCACAGATTCTCGATTGGATTCAGGTCTGGACTTTGACTTGGCCATTCTAACACCTGGATATGTTTATTTTTGAACCATTCCATTGTAGATTTTGCTTTATGTTTTGGATCATTGTCTTGTTGGAAGACAAATCTCCGTCCCAGTCTCAGGTCTTTTGCAGACTCCATCAGGTTTTCTTCCAGAATGGTCCTGTATTTGGCTCCATCCATCTTCCCATCAATTTTAACCATCTTCCCTGTCCCTGCTGAAGAAAAGCAGGTCCAAACCATGATGCTGCCACCCCCATGTTTGACAGTGGGGATGGTGTGTTCAGGGTGATGAGCTGTGTTGCTTTTACGCCAAACATAACGTTTTGCATTGTTGCCAAAAAGTTCAATTTTGGTTTCATCTGACCAGAGCACCTTCTTCCACATGTTTGGTGTGTCTCCCAGGTGGCTTGTGGCAAACTTTAAACAACACTTTTTTTTGGATATCTTTAAGAAATGGCCACTCTTCCATAAAGGCCAGATTTGTGCAATATACGACTGATTGTTGTCCTATGGACAGAGTCTCCCACCTCAGCTATAGATCTCTGCAGTTCATCCAGAGTGATCATGGGCCTCTTTGCTGCATCTCTGATCAGTCTTCTCCTTGTATGAGCTGAAAGTTTAGAGGGACGGCCAGGTCTTGGTAGATTTGCAGTGGTCTGATACTCCTTCCATTTCAATATTATCGCTTGCACAGTGCTCCTTGGGATGTTTAAAGCTTGGGAAATCTTTTTGTATCCAAATCCGGCTTTAAACTTCTTCACAACAGTATCTCGGACCTGCCTGGTGTGTTCCTTGTTCTTCATGATGCTCTCTGCGCTTTTAACGGACCTCTGAGACTATCACAGTGCAGGTGCATTTATACGGAGACTTGATTACACACAGGTGGATTGTATTTATCATCATTAGTCATTTAGGTCAACATTGGATCATTCAGAGATCCTCACTGAACTTCTGGAGAGAGTTTGCTGCACTGAAAGTAAAGGGGCTGAATAATTTTGCACGCCCAATTTTTCAGTTTTTAATATGTTAAAAAAGTTTGAAATATCCAATAAATGTCGTTCCACTTCATGATTGTGCCCCACTTGTTGTTGATTCTTCACAAAAAAATACAGTTTTATATCTTTGTTTGAAGCCTGAAATGTGGCAAAAGGTCGCAAAGTTCAAGGGGGCCGAATACTTTCGCAAGGCACTGTAGGTTGGTATTGCTCAGCAATGAGCACTGTCGCTGCCCCCACCATACCGTACCACCTCCATATCCTTCTGTGTCTGAGAGAAATTACATTCTATTCTACCACATTGCTCGCTGAGCCTTTACAAAAATGGTTGCTCATAATTGAGCAAAACTTCTCCTCGCTGTACTCTTAATCATAGTTATCCCATTTATGAGAAAAAGAAGTACCATTAATTTCCCCTGGACTCTTTCCGAATTGCTTCCACGCCCAAAACCTACTGTGTGTTTCTTTTGAGGATGTTTCAGGTCTTTTTTATAAAGTCGCTGAGATCTCAAGTTGTTTGAGGGGATATTTTAGGACTTGTTACAAAGTAGAAATTCCTCCCGTGTTCATGTAACTGGATTAGCGAAGCATAGAGTTGTTCTGTGGGCTATGCCTCTGTGGCCTAGCCAGACATGTGAGGACAAACTTGTGAAGTCGTTGTCCAACCAGCTCTTTACCATTGGACTCCTAGCAATCCAGATACATCACACTCCCTGTTTCTAAGCTTTTTGCCCTGGTTATATCCTTCTTCTCCCCATAGAGGGTACGTCTGTCTGTGAGGATGACTCACTAGCTTATTGTATCCAGCCTGCGGTATTGTATCCTCACAGATGTGTGGGCGAAGACTGAGGCAACCAGCGAATGCCATGCAATGCCTTTTGCCTCCCAACCTAGCACTGCCAGACTCGCGTATGCACTGACTTACCATAAACCTTTTGGCAAACATGAAATACCCAGGTTGAGCGAGGACATTTACATAAGCTAGTAGCTTACTAGTGCCAGCCACCCAAGTGAAATGAGCCTGTTGGTCATGTCTATGTAATGTCTATGTCACCGATCGAAATAGTGTTTCGATCGGTGATGTCACTCGCTCTGAGACCTTGAAGTAGTTGATCCCCTTGCTCTGCAAGGGCCGCGGCTTTTGTGGAGCGATGGGTAACGATACTTCGAGGGTGGCTGTCATGTCTATGTCCCTCTCCTCGCCCCTACCTGGGCTCCGAACCAGGGACCCCCTGCACACGTAGACAACAGCCACCCACGAAGTATCGTTACCCATCGCTCCACAAAAGCCGCGGCCTTGCAGAGCAAGGGGATCAACTACTTCAAGGTCTCAGTGAGTGACGTCCCCGATGGAAACACTATTAGCGCGCACCACGCTAACTAGCTAGCCATTTCACATCGGTTACATCTATACGATGACAGAGATTCTGTGTTGTCTTACATGGTTTACATTGTCTGTGTTCCAAGTCGATGTATTCATCACAGTCACTGTGAACTGCGTATCGTTAACTATTTTCATCACTCCACAACAGCTTTCCCAGTCTCTTTTTCAACCTGTTACAAGCTACGAACAATAACCATCCCCCATCAATATGCCCTCAGCATGCCCCTAACCCATTCAAAGGGGATAGAAATATAGAGATTCTTGCAACACTTGACATTAGTGTTAATCCACTATCGTTACTCTAGAATATCTTTGTAAATACCTTGTATTAGGTAGAAAGCACAATCAACACGGTACCTAAAACACTAGAACTCCCTGGCTTTCAGCCTATAAATACCCTCTAGAGAACGTTGCTGGTCGTCACATTTTAGCATATGCATCAGACTCATGTCAACCTACAAGGTGCAGCAAACAGAAGCACCAGCGCTTGATAAATAGTGCACAAACTATTATAAAGGGTTAATTGCATGAAACATATATTTGTGGAAAGGTATACATAAAAAAAAAATAACCATGCTTATTTATTTAGAGTCAAGGATATGTTTTGTATAATTCTACAATGTCCTAGAAAAAAACAAAGGCCTGTATCGTATTTTCGTTTCTCTTTCAATAAAACGTTAGTGTAATCATTGATGAACTTTATTTGTGGATCTGATTAGTAATGGAGTTATAGTAATTAATAAAGTCCAGTTACAGATTCTTTTGACAGAGTAGAAATGACAAATATGATAATAATAATAATAATATAACCAGCCAGGTGCACAGGTGAAATTATTTACTGTATTCCTCAACAAAAGCACCAGTGCATGAACAATTGTAAAAAGCATATATTAATTTTACGCTTATTATGTTACTAGCTTTTGCTTAAAAGCCAGAGCAATGCTGCCGCGCGAGTGGTCATGTGCTGAGTGCATGGACAGCACAGATATTCCTGGAAAAAATGACATTTGGAAATAAAGCTGTACCTCTTGAAATATGAGAGGTATTTGACAAAGGTAAGTGCAATAGAAACAGCAGAATATGCTCTTTTTGATACTACATAAAAATCCACATGTTTTACCTGCAGGAGGGTTTGATCAAGTGTTGCTCCTTTCCCTGCATCTGTAAATTACAAGGTGTGCCCATCTTTTCATGTACAATTTGACTACTGATATTCCTAATATTGTCACTCATCAGATTATTGTCAATTTAATCTTGTCTATAGGCTAACTCTTACTATGCGTGAAATTAGTTTTGGTATAGTTTAGCTGTAGTTTCAATGGGCCAGCTATGCAGGCTGACTGGCATTGTTGGGTTCACACTCATTAAGTTGGATAGAGTCGAGGATATGTTTGGCATTATTCTAAAGGCCTACTGCTCCATGTAGCATGTTTTCATTTCCCTTACAATACATTTGATTAGTCATAGAGTTACAGTAAACAAAACAGTCCTGCAATAGCTTATTTTTTTCAAAAGTAAAACTTTTGAGTTTGGTATCAACCAGCAAGGGACAGACAGATTATTGCAGACAAATTATTAACATGAGCTTCAACGTTGATAAATAGGCATAACACAAACTCATCATTACACTATTGTCTTTATAAATTAAATCAACCTCTTTACCCTCCTTATCATTCAGTTAAGCTTAATTTAAATTCAATTGTGAAGTAAGGTGCACAATTATTGCTCATTCCATCCATTTGTCATTCATTCAGTGGGCTGGCATCGTTTGCTTTGCTGGATAGAGTCAAGGATATGTTTGGTATTATTCTAAAGGCTTACTGCACCATGTAGCATGTTTTAGTTTTCCTTACAATACATTTGATTAGTAATAGAGTTATAGTAAATAATACCGTCCCATAACAGCTTGTAAAGTTAAACCTAAAAGAGAATGGTATCAACCCCCAAGGCACACTTCAAATAATTTGCTGCTGATTAATAGGCATAACAAACTCATCATTACACTGTCTTTCTAAATTAAATCAAACTCTTTCCCCTCATCACTCAGTTAGGCCTAGGTTAAATTCAATGGTGAAGTAAGGTGCACAATTATCGCCCATTCATCCATTATGAAGGAAAAATCAGGGAAGGAGCAGGACATTTTTTTTATTTTTTTTTATTTTTATTATTTACAAAATCAAACTTTAGTGGCCGTTGGCCTATGGCGGTTCTGGTGTTTACAGATTATGTAGTATGTAACAACCAATCCACACACGAATGATGACCCTGATTTACGACCTAAATGTCAAAGGTCACGTACATAAGTGTACACATTTAAAGTAGTTCAGGTTTAGACACTGGAGGGTTTTTGTTCACTTAATAATGTGGGAGTATGCTAATGATGGTGTATACGTGTACAATTCATAGAATTTGTGTTTGTCACATACTTACACTGTACGTGTATATGATGTACGTGTGTGCATGGTGTACGTACGCTACAGGGGCAGGTGTGTGAGTCTAAAGACACGGTGTGAGGGGACAAAACCCAGGTCCTGTAGTCTTGGTGGAAGGAATAGCACCAAGGTCTCCTGGAGATAGTGTATAAGAGTACATCCTAAAAAAAAAGGTATTGTCCTCATGGGAGTTTTCTACAAAACTGTTAGTTCAAACCCTTTGGAAAGTGACTTGAGTACCTGTGCTTTGTTGTTTCGGTTTTCGTGCTACATGTATTGTGCACTTGTTATTTCGGGTCTCGTCCCATGTGATCTTTAGAGGCTTAAACCTCACTCTTTTGTTTGGGTTACATCCCTGTGTATTTTATATATGTGTTTGTTTTGGGCTTCGTCCCCGTGCCCTTTTTCATGACATGTTGTATTTTGGGTGGAGTAATAACACCCCTTATTATGTATTTCGGCACCTGCCTCTGATCTTTATTCAACGTGACACTCTACAAGGTGTCAAAAGCATTCCACAGGGATGCTGGCCCATGTTGACTCCAATACTTCCTACAGTTGTGTTCCAATTCATTAAAAAGTGTTCAATGGGGTTGTGGTCAGTGCTCTGTGCAGGCCAGTCAAGTTCTTCCCCACCGATCTCGACAAACCATTTCTGTATGGGTCTTGCCTTGTGCACTGGGGCATTGTCATGCTGAAACAGGAAAGGGCTTTCCCCAAACTGTTGCCACAAAGCTGGAAGCACAGAATCGTCTAGAATGTCATTGTATGCTGTAGCGTTAAGATTTCCCTTTACCATTATTCCTCCTCCACCAAACCTTACAGCTGGCACTATGGATTTGGGAAGGTAGCATTCTCCTGGCATCCACTAAACCCAGATTCGTCCGTCAGACTGCCAGATGGTAAATTGTAATTCATCACTCCAGGAGACGAGTTTCTCTGCTCCAGAGTACAATGGCGGCGAGCTTTATACCCTTCCAGCCGACGCTTGGCATTGTGCATGGTGATCTTAGGCTTGTGTAGTTCTTGTGCTGAGGTTTCTTCCAGAGGCAGTTTGGAACTCGGTAGTGAGTGTTGCACCTGAGGACAGATGATTTTTACACGCTACATGCTTCAGCACTTGGCGGCCCCTTTCTGTGAGCTTGTATGGTCTACCACTTTGCGGTTGAGCGGTTGTTGCTCCTAGACATTTCAACTTCACAATAACAGCACTTACAATTGACTGGGGCAACTCTAGCAGGGTAGAAATTTGACGAACTGACTTGTTGGAAAGGTGGCATCCTATGACGGTGCCACGTTGAAAGTCACTGAGCTCTTCAGTAAGGCCGCTCTAAAGCCAATGTTTGTCAATGGAGATTGCATAGCTGTGTGCTCAATTTTATACGCCTGTCTGCAACGGGTGTGGCTTAAATAGCCGAATCCACTGATTTGAAGGGGTGTCCACATACTTTTGTATATATAGTGTATGTGCTTATAAACTCAGCAAAAAAAGAAATGTCCTCTCACTGTCTGTTTTTTTTCAGCAAACTTAACGTGTAAAAAATTGTATGAACATAAGATTCAACAACTGAGACATAAACTGACAATGTTCCACAGACATGTGACCAACAGAAATTGAATAATGTGTCCCTGAACAAGGGGGGGGGGGGTCAAAATCAAAAGTACCAGTCAGTATCTGGTGTGGCCACCAGCTGCATTAGGTACTGCAGTGCATCTCCTCCTCATGGACTGCACCAGATTTGCTAGTTCTTGCTGTGAGATGTTACCCCACACTTCCACCAAGGCACCTGCAAGTTCCCGGACATTTCTGGGGGGGAATGGCCCTAGCCCTCACCCTCCGATCCAACAGGTCCCAGATGTGCTTAATGGGATTGAGATCCGGGCTCTTCGCTGGCCATGGCAGAACACTGACATTCCTGTCTTGCAGGAAATAATGCACAGAACGAGCAGTATGGCTAGTGGCATTGCATTGCTGGAGGGTCATGTTAGGATGAACCTGCAGGAATGGTACCGCATGAGGGAGGAGGATGTCTTCCCTGTAACGCACAGCGTTGCGATTGCCTGCAAAGACAACAAGCTCAGTCCGATGATGCTGTGACACACCACCCCCAGACCATGACGTACCCTCCATCTCCATATTGATCCCGCTCCAGAGTACAGGCCTCGGTGTAACGCTCATTCCTTCGACGATAAACGCAAATTCGACCATCACTCCTGGTGAGAAAAAACTGCGACTTGTCAGTGAAGAACACTTTTTTTCCAGTCCTGTCTGGTCCAGCGACGGTGTGTTTGTGCCCATAGGCGACGTTGTTGCCGGTGATGTCTGGTGAGGACCTGCCTTACAACAGGCCTGCAAGCCCTCAGTCCAGCCTCTCTCAGCCTATTGCGGACAGTCTGAGCACTGATGGAGGGATTGTGCGTTCCTGGTGTAACTCGGGCAGTTGTTGTTGCCATCCTGTACCTGTTCCACAGGTGTGATGTTCGGATGTACCGATTCTGTGCAGGTGTTACACGTGGTCTGCCACTGCGAGGACGATCAGCTGTCCATCCTGTCTCCCTGTATTGCTGTCTTATGCGTCTCACGGTACGGACATTGCAATTTATTGCCCTGGCCACATCTGCAGTTCTCATGCCTCCTTGCAGCATGCCTAAGGCGCGTTCACGCAGATGAGCAGGGACCCTGGGCATCTTTCTTTTTGTGTTTTTCAGAGTCAGTAGAAAGGCCTCTTTAGTGTCCTAAGTTTTCATAACTATGACCTTAATTGCCTACCATCTGTAAGCTGTTAGTGTCTTAACAACCGTTCCACAGGTGAATGTTCATTAATTGTTTATGGCTCATTGAACAAGCATGGGAAACAGTGTTTAAACCCTTTACAATGAAGATCTGTGAAGTTATTTGGATTTTTACGAATAGTCTTTGAAAGACAGGGTCCTGAAAAAGGGACATTTATTTTTTTGCTAAGTTTAGTTTGGGATAAAGTGACTAGGCAACGTGATAGATAGTAAACAGTAACAGCAGCGTCTGTGATGAGTCAAAAGAAAGTAGTGCAATAATTGTCAATGCAGATATTCCGGGTAGCTATTGGTTAACTATTTAGCAGTCTTATAGAGTCCTGTTTGTTCCAAACTTGGTACGTCGGTACTGCTTGCAATGCGGTAGCAGAGAAAACAATCTATGATTTGGGTGGCTGGAGCTTTGACAGTTTTTAGGGTCTTCCTCTGACACCGCCTGATATAGATGTCCTGGATGGCAGGGAACTTGGCCCCAGTGATGTACTGTGCCATACCTGCTACCCTCTGAAGAGACGTTGTCATGCCTTCTTCACAACAGAGTTGATGTGTGTGGACCATGATAGTTCCTTAGTGATGTGGACACAGAGTAACATGAAGCTCTCAACCTGTTCCACAACACCCCTGTCGATGTGCATGGGGGCGTGCTAGGCCCTCAGTTTCCTGTAGTCAAAGATCAGCTCCTTTGACTTTCTGACGTATAGGGAGAGGTTGTTTCCTGGCACCACACTACCAGGTCTCTGACCTCCTCTCTGTAGGCGTCACATTGTCGTCAGTGATCAGGTGATCAGGCCTACAACTGTCGTGTGTGGCCACACAGTCATGGGTGAACAGGGAGTACAGGAGGGGCCTAAACACTCACCCCTGAGTGGCCTCCATGTTGAGGGTCAGCAGTTTCCTACCCTCAACACCTGGGGGTGGCCCATCAGGAAATACAGGATCCAGTTGCAGAGGGAGGTGTTTAATCCCAGGGTCCTTAGCTTGGTGATGAACTTTGAGGGCACTATGCATTGTTAAATCGGTAGCATTACAGGATGTATAAAACTATCATAGACCTAGGAATACAAAGGGGTCTAGGTAATGAGATGCTGTGCTAATTAAGATGAGTATTGAAAAACATTAGCAATTTGAGTAATGGGATAGCTTAATTAAATTAATTATTAATCTCTGCTTCTAAGTGTTATGTTTGAGTTGTGCCTCAGTGTGTTCCAGCTGAGTTAGTACAGAGTCCTCCTTGCTGTTTCATCACAAAGTCATGTTTTCCCTTTTTTTAACTGCCACAATTGTAGTTTAAAGTTTTTTTTATGTTTACAATCCCAATCCCTTTCAGCAGCAGTGAAATATTGAATAAATATACATATTTACCAAATGTTTAGCTTAAGTAACCTTAGATAAACCTTAAGTTGCCCCCCTTTGAAAAAAAAATGCAATTTTGATTGGTGGTGGGGGTTTTTCAAAAACAAATGACTAAATAATCTAATGCTTTGGCAGTATTAATTTTGTTCCTTAATTATTTCTTATTCATTTACATTTTCTGGTTGAGCATTTTGGTTGGAAACTGTCACGTCTACTCCCGCTCCACCTCTCCGGCGCTCTGACTACCGTCATTACGCACACCTGGCATCATTGTTAAGTGCACCTGCGCCTCATCATGAGACACACCTGGACTCCATCTCTTCACTGATTACCTCTCCTATATCTGTCACTCCCTTAGTTCCATTCCCCAGGCAGTATTGACTATGTGTTTCATGTCCGTACGCTACTCTTGTTTCTTGTATTGGTCCATGTTCTGTTTATTGTTAAACTTAACACCTGCACTTGCTTCCCGACTCCCAGTGTATACGTTACAGAAACAGCCTATATGGCATTGGTAGTAGCCATAAACATCAGTTTTAGACCCAAAATTAGTAGGAGAACTTTGGTTATGTGGGAGATTTAATGTGGGAGTTTTAAGGAATGGCTAATTCTTCATATCTGTGGTGTGGGTTTTCCTAACACAGGAAACGTGAAAATAGCAAACCCTGCTAGGACAATCATGCTATAAGGAAATGGAGAACAAGGAAAAAACTGGTCCATGTGTTAGTGTTATGTTAGGAGGTTGTGAATAGTATAAAATTACATTCCTGGTGGTTATTTCCTGGGTTGACTGAAATTGCATGACTTTAATTAGTAGTAGTCAGTAGTGAAGGCTAAGGGTGAGAAAAAACATCAGAAGATAACACACAGAGAACTCGCAAGACTGAAAACCATGCAATAACTATTCCACAGGTCGTTGCTGAAAATAAGAATGTGTTCTCAGACAACTTGCCTGGTAAGCGGTGAGCTCCAAAAGTATTGGGACAGTGACACATTTTATGTTGTTTTGGCTCTGTACTTCAGTATTTTGGATTTGATATGATACAATGATTTTAAGGTTGAAGTGCAGACTGACATCTTTAATTTGAGGGGATATTTATCCATATCGGGTGAACCATTTAGAAATTACAGCACCTTTTGTACCTAGTCCCATGATTTTAGGGAACCAAAAGTATTGGGACAAATTCACTTACAGTGGATTTGGAAAGTACTCAGACCCCTTGACTTTTCCCACATTTTGTTACGTTACAGCCTTATTCTAAAATTAATTAAATTAATGTTTTCCCTCATCAATCTACACACATAATGACAAAGTGAAAACAGGTTTTTACAAATGTTTCCAAATGTTTTTTTTTTTTAAATAGCTTATTTATCCTTAAGTGTTCTGACCCTTTGCTATGGGACTTGAAATTGAGCTCAGGTGCATTCTGTTTCCATTAATCAGCCTTGAGATGTTTCTACAACTTGAATGGAGTCCACCTTTTGTAAATACAATTGATTGGACATGATTTGGAAAGGCACACATCTGTCTATATAAGGTCCCACAGTTGACACTGCATGTCACAGCAAAAACCAAGCCATGAGGTTGAAGGAATTGTCCGTAGACCTCCAAGACAGGATTGTGTCGAGGCACATATCTTGGGAAAGGTACCAAGAAATGTCTGCAGCATTGAAAGTTCCCAAGAACACAGTTGCCTCCATCATTCTTAAATGGAAGAAGTTTGGAACCACAATGACTCTTCCTAGAGCTGGCTGCCCGGCCAAACTGAGCAATCGGGGGTGAAGGACCTTGGTCAGGGAGGTTACCAAGAACCCGATGGTCACTCTGACAGAGCTACAGAGATCCTCTGTGGAGATGGGAGAACCTTCCAGAAGGACAACCATCTCTGCAGCACACCACCAATCAGGCTTTTATGGTAGAGTGGCCAGACGGAAGCCACCCCTCAGTAAAAGGCACTTGACAGCCCACTTGGAGTTTTCCAAAAGGCACGTAAAAACTCTGACCATAAGAAAGAAGATTGTCTGGTCTGATGAAACCAAGATTGAACTCTTTGGCCTGAATGCCAAGGGTCACATCTGGGGGAAACCTGGCACCATCCCTACGGAGAAGCATGGTGGTGGCAGCATCATGGGAGACTAGTCAGTGGGAGATTAGTCAGGACCTCTCACAATTACAATAACAGGGGAGGTTAGCATTTTGTGTGGGGTATGATATTTGTGCGAAGTGTTTGGAAACATTTTCTATTCTTACTTACAATAAAAGTCACTCCAAAATGAAACATAATTTCAAATTAAAAGTGCTGGAGTACAGAACCAGAACAACAAAAATCATCTCACTGTCCCAATACTTTTGGAGTTGACTATGTCCTCACTCACACACACATGTCTAAGACACACATACATACTTCCATATTTAAACCAATACATACAACATGTCTTAGACCTGGGGTGACAAAATCAATTGTACTTAGTGATTCTGCAAAACATATCCTAATTTAAGCTCTGTGTGAGTTTTTCGGAAGGAGTTTGAACAGGACCTGGAACACCCAGGAACTGGAACATAATCTACTTCTTTCTGATGTAGAAAACCACTTAAAGTCAAGTATGTTATTTGGATAGGCCTGATGAAAACGACTCTAATTCTGTTGTGACAGCAACACTTTGTTCATGGATATGGGGGGCAACGTCACTCTCCAAAGGCTTTGAGCAAATAGTTTTCTAGAAAACTCCAATATGGACCTGACCTGTTTTGTATGATCTACTCTAATACACTATCTCCATTGGACCTAGGTGCTATTCCTTCCCCCAAGACCACGGGACCTGGGTTTTGGCCCCTCACACTGTGTCTTTAGACTCACACCCCCACGCACCTTCCCCTGACGCGTACGTACATCGTACACACCTATACCGTACACACATTTTTTGGAGCTAATACTAATTCTACAAATTGTACATGTATATGTACAAAAGGACATACATCGTCATAAGAATACTCCAACATTCTTAAGTGAACAACATATCTCCACCTGATCTACTTTACTTGCGTACATGTACGTGGCCTTTGACATTTAGGTTGTAAATCAGGGTCCTAAATAATTATTGTGTGTGGATTTGCCGTTACTACAGACACAATGGCTATATATACACATTTATACACTTATACACACTCCACACACAAGCCCTATATGATATGTGTATCAAAATGTGTACAATAGCCCTGCTTAATTGGGAATATAATAGAATCAACTTGAACTATAGAAAAATATCACTTTGAAAAGTTACCTTTTCACTGTTTATCCAGTGAATACAGTCTATTGACGGAAGGTTTGGCTGGTTGTGCTCGCCATTATAGTTCCACACAGGAACCACATTTTTCACAAGAAGGGACAAGCAAGTTTGTAGATAGATTTTTGTGGAGGCAATATAACCCATTTATGAACAGGTGAGCCATCAGATTTTAAACCACCCAGCAGATGTGTGTGACGTCCTCTTTTCAGCTCCCCAGTCCTGCCATTGATGTGTAGCTGTGGCAGACCGTGGCTAGATTAGACCCATTCTGATGGAAGGGGCTGATAAATGTAATCATTTTGGTCCGGCACAGAGCTTCCCCCGTAAAGGCATATTTTTCTCATTGTGGAAAAAGCTGGCTTCCGTCTCCATGGTAACAGCCTGGCGGTGCCGGCAGATGGGAGAGACTGCAGGAATCCTGTGCGATGAAGTAGCATTTACTTTTTTCACACATTTTGGGCAATTCTATAGTTATTATTATTATAGTTTTTGTTTTCCTCTGACCCCGCGGCAGCCTTGTAATGGTACCTCTATTTATTTGTGTAAAGACATCTCTTAGATCGCCTCTTAATCTTGCAAACATGTCAGATTTTTTATCATCTTTAAAGCCGCACTGTAATATGTGCATATCAAGAGTGGGCCAACAAAACGTAAAGAGTGGCACAAATTGAATCTGTCATTTTCACATGAAAATAACACTTTTATTAACACTTGATCTGTAGAGCCCATGGAATGACATTTCATTAGGGCAACACTCTAATCAAGGGTGTTATTATAGTCATTGAAATGACTGTAAATGTAAGATTGTGCCCTACACAGTGGCATGTCTTTGTATGTGCTGTCCTTTCACTAATGTTTGAAGTTAAGCTACAATTTCAAACGGTACTTTCTTGCTGCTTGACGTAATGCTCTGCAGAGGGTCACTTACCAAAACCATTGACTGATCAACCATGTATTCTGGAGACTTAGTAGTGCACCGAGAGTCATCAGTTAAACAGCAATAGCCATTGTGTCTCAGAGTCTACCAACAGCTGACCAAAACCTATTTTTACTTTTGATTAGGAAGTCCATCTCCACCCTCATTCAATTCTTGATTTTCAAGGTCTTGCCATAGATGACACTGCTTACCCCAGACACCAAGACACCAGAGTAGTATTTACAACCACCATGGTGGTGTGCACTCCGGCTGGTTTCTCACGACTCAGTGACAAAAACAAATGCATTTTTGGCAACCATTACAGAAAACACGTACCCTGTCATCCCGTATACCGGTGAAAAATGGCCAAAACGTGCTATATATAACATTAGAGCTCAGGTTCTCCGCTTCACAGTGCTGTATGGGTTTAGACTGACAGCGGTTATAAATTTCAGCACCGCGCGTGCCCCCATCCCTCCTGCTAATTGGGCTACTTTTGCACATTTGTTGTTGTCTGAGTTAGGGAAACGCTGTAAATCGAGAGAAGTTGATGTCCGCTTTGATGTCATACAAGCAAACCGCAAACTCGTGTCCAATTGTGCACTTCATATTTCCAAAATTGAAAACTCATGTCATTACACTATCAATGTAATGAAAGATGAGACATTGAGAATTATAATAAATACTGGTTTGATGTCATACAAGCAAACCACACACCCTTGAGTCCAAATGTGCATTTCACCTTTGCATATTTGAAAAATTATGTCATTACATTATCACTGTTAATGATCGCTATGTTTGATCCACAGTTACAAGGATGACGTGTTATACCATCAGTTGTCCAGAACAGAATGAGCCTATGTTTGTTGTATTGTGACAAAAATTAGCAGCGGACATGCACTTCAATGCACTCATGACATTCTATGCACACTAAAATTACAATCTGTTAGTCTGAAGTGCATTTTGAAAGCCTAATAGTGTAAGATTGTTTTTATCTGTTGCCAACATAGCTACCTATGTTGGCAACAGGATAAGATTTCAAATGGGGCGGCAGGTAGCCCAGCGGTTAAGAGCGTTGGGCTGGTAACCGAAAGGTCGCTGGTTTGAATCCCTGAGCCGGCAAGGTGGAAAAATGTGCCGTCTGCTCTTGAGCAAGGCGGTTAACCCCCAACAACACCTGCTCCCTGGGCGCCGATGACTTGGATGTTGATTAAGGCAGTCCCCCGCACCCCACCCCACCCCGCAACTGACTAGGAAGGTTTTTGGATTACGTAAACAACAACAGTAATTGTGTGATGGTGGGACGCAGGGCTGTGTTCCAAACAAAAAAAATACAAGTGAGCTTCCTTTAATTCCTCAATGGCAAAGCTAGGAGAGCTCAAAAATGCACCTTATACATTAGTTGGAGGCTCTGTCATTGCTTATTAAAAGTGCATTGAAATTACTAAGGAACTTCGCACAGTTTAGAGAGATGAATATTCTTATTATGTTATTGAATATATCCAGAGTATGCTGTGAAAATTACAGTAAATGTAAAATGCACATACAATCAAGTCTAATGGCTGGATTCAGTCTTGTCAGGTGAACTGTTGTATCCTCACCTTTGGTCTGATAATTTTCCCATAATTTCCGAGGTGTTTTCTTTCAATTGCTACTATGGCCATGCATACACTTTTTATAATTCTTCTGTTAGAAACATTTATCCATATAGGCCACTATAGTGTAAAGAGTTAAAACATTTACAATTGATCCATGCTGTCTATTTATCTCATTTTTAACAACCTGGTAATTTTGTATTTGGTTGATTTATTTTCTCTTTCTTTGGAGGAGCTGCCTAGGTTTCTGAGGGGTATGTGTTCCTTCGTTGCTTTTCCAGAGTGGAGAGTGCTGCTGTTTCATATACCTGGTGGTGTTGTTCCAGTGCCATTGGAAAGTATTCAGACCCCTTGACATTTTCAGCCTTATTGACTGTTACAGCCTTATTCTATTTTTATTTTATTTTTATCATCAGCAATCTACACACAATACCCCATAATCACAAAGTGAAAACAGTTTTTTTTAGACATTTTAGCAAATGTATAAAACATTTAAACAGATATACCTTATTTACATAAGTATTCAGACCTTTTGCTATGAGACTCGAAATTTAGCTCCTGTGCATCCTGATTCCATTGATCATCCTTGAGATGTTTCTACAACTTGAATGGAGTCAACCTTTGGTAAATACAACTGATTGGACATGATTTGGAAAGGCACACACCTGTCTATATAAGGTCCCACAGTTGACAGTGCATGCCAGACCAAAAGCCAAGCCATGGGGTTGAAGGAATTGTCCGTAGAGCTTTGAGACATGATTGTGTCGAAGCACAGATCTGGTCAAGGGTACCCAAACATTTCTGCAGCATTGAACATCCCAAGAACACAGTGGCCTCCATCATTCTTCAATGGAAGAAGTTTGGAACCACCAAGCTGGCCGACCAGCCAAACTGAGCAGTCGGGGGAGAAGGGCCTTGGTCAGGGAGGTGACCTGGCAGAGCTCTAGAGCTATTCCGTGAAGATGGGAGAACCTTCCAGAAGGACCACGATTTCTGTAGCACTCCACCAATCATGCCTTTGGTAGAGTGGCTAGATGGAAGCCACTCCTCAGTAAAGGACACATGACAGCCCACTTGGAATTTGCCAAAAGGCACCTAAAAATTCTATGACCATAACAAACAAGATTGTCTTGTCTGATGAAACCAAGATGAACTCTTTGGCCTGAATGCCAAGGGTCACGTCTGGAGGAAATCTGGCACCATCCCTACAGTGAAGACTGGTGGCATCATCATGCTGTGGAGATGTTTTTCAACGGCAGGTACTGGGAAACTAGTCAGGATCGAGGCAAAGATCAATGGCGCAAAGTACAAAGATCCTTGATGAGAACCTCTTTGGCTTCCAACAGGATAATGACCCTAAGCACACAGCCAAGACAACATAGGAGTGACTTTGAGACAAGTCTCTGAATATCCTTGAGTTGCCCAGCCAGAGCCCGGACTTGAACCCAATCTAATATCTGTGGAGAGACCTGAAAATAGCTATGCAGCAACGCACTCCATCCAACCTGACAGAGCTTGAGAGGATTTGCAGAGAAGAACGGGAGAATGGGAGAAACTCCCGAAATACAGGTGTGCCAAGCTTGTAGCTTGTACCCAAGAAGACTTAATGCTGTAATCGCTGCCAAAGGTTTTCAGTGCTGTAGGGGCGGCAGGTAGCCTAGTGGTTAGAGCATTGGACTAGTAACCGGAAGGTTGCAAGATCAAATCCCTGAGCTGACAATGTAAAAATCTGTCGTTTTGCCTGAACAAGGCAATTAACCCACTGTTCCTAGGCTGTCATTGAAAATAAGAATTTGTTCGTAATTTGTTCGTAACTGACTTGCATAGTTAAATAAAGGTCAAAATAACTGAGTAAATGGTCTGAATACTTATGTAATTGTGATAGTTCCGTTTTTTATTTTATTTTGTAAATTGGCAAACATTTAAAAAAAACTATTTTGGCTTTGTCATTATGGGTTATTGTGTGTAGATTCATGAGAAAAAAAATGTTGAATAAGGCTGTAACATAACAAAATGTGGAAAAAGTCAAGGGGTCTAAATACTTCCCAAAGGCACTGCATATTGTGTGTCTCCCATTATGGGCTCCCTGGCTGCAAAGTGTGGTGAGATTGAAGTCAAGGATGGCCAGAGAGAAGGGAGGTATTCATCACATTGACACAATCCACTTATTTAATGGAATTAGACAAATTAACCTGTGAATGGTGATTAATCTTCAAAGTGCCCGTGGCATTGGGCCGCAATTAGGTGGAGTGTCAGTGTTGTATGACAGTGGTGTGTGTCGGACTGGTGTTTGTCAACTTCTTGACTTTTTCCGCATTTTGTTAGGTTACTTATTCTAAAATTGATTAAATTGTTTTTTCCCCCTAATCAATCTACAGACAATAACCCATAACAGGTTTTTAGAAATGTAAGTATTTAGTAAAGCAGCTGAATACTTATGTAAATGTGATATTGAAGTTATTTTTTTATTATAAACATTAGCAAAAATGACATTTTATCTTCACAATTTTTTGCTATCTACAGTTGATGTCAGAAGTTTACATACACCTTAGCCAAATACATTTAAACTCAGTTTTTCACAATTCCTGACATTTAATCCTAGTAAAAATTCCCTTTTTAGGTCAGTTAGGATCACCACTTTATTTTAAGAATGTGAAATGTCAGAATAATAGTAGAGTGATTTATTTCAGCTTTTATTTTTTTCATCACATTCCAGTGGGTTAGATGCTGCCACCCCCGTGCTTCACTGTTGGGATGGTGTTCTTCGACTTGCAAGCCTCCCCCTTTTTTCCCCAAACATAATGATGGTCATTATGACCAAACAGTTTCATCCGGCCAGAGGACATTTCTCCAAAAAGTACGATCTTTGTCCCCATGTGCAGTTGCAAACCATAGTCTGGCTTTTTTTATGGTGGTTTTGGATGCAGTGGCTTCTTCCTTGCTGAGCGGCCTTTCAGGTTATATCAATATTTTTTACTGTGGATATAGATACTTTTTTACATGTTTTCTCCAGCATCTTCACAGGGTCCTTTGCTGTTGCTCTGGGATTGATTTGCATTTTTTGCACCAAAGTACATTCATCTCTAGGAGACAGAACGCGTCCCCTTTCTGAGCGGTATGACGGCTGCGTGGTCCTATGGTGTTTATACTTGCGTGTACCTTCAGGCGTTTGGAAATTGCTCCCAAGGATGAATGAGAATTGTGGAGGTCATGGCTGATTTTTCTTTTGAACAAGAAATTTGTGGAGTGGTTGAAAAACAAGTTTTAATAAATCCAAACTAAGTGTATGTAAACTTCCGACTTCAACTGTAAATAAATGGACGTTATAAAGGGCAATATTTATTTCAAATTAAACAATGGCCAGTTTTGGTTGCAGTTGCAGCTTTTTTTGTAGAAACATATAGGTTATGTCTGGCCCTTGAATTCATTGTTTTTTCAATATGGCCTGTGTGCTGACTGATTTTTTTTTTTTTTACACCCCTCGGCTTGTTGTATCTATTTATGTAGCTTGCTATTTATTTAGCCTAATGTTAGCTAGCTAGTGGAGCCTAACTTTAGTTAGCTGCTGGGAGGATGTCATTGGAGGAGTGGGTGAGTGACTGACTTTTTCCCTTCATATTGTTTTTCGGTGGCTACAGCTAGAGATGAACTTGTCATTTTGTTTGCTAGCAAGAAAAGTGAATCGCTTTGTTAGCTAGCTATGTTAGCTAGCTAGCTGAATTTGAATGACTGTTATCCACAGTTAGTATGTATCTTACTTTTCAATCAAATGTATTTAGCATAGATCAAATGGGCGGGCAGGCACATTCCCATTCAGTTGTGAAAACGTGGGTTGGGACAAGTATGCATTGGCAGGCAAGCAGCAGAAGGACCAGCAGGCTACAATTCCCCTTTATGTATCAGTGCAATTTTAACGGCCAACTAACTGAAAAAGTTTGAGAGGGTTTATCTAATTCATGGTTGTTTGATCAATAGGACTGCAAAGTTCCCAAATGTTAGAGGACTCCTGTGGTATTTACATATTGCTACTGCCTGTAAATACACAGTCCCTTTTAAAGTGAATGATGGCAGGCCCGTGTGGCGCAAATGGCTTATTTGCATATAGGCTTTCTGCAGCTCTGATTGGCTATGGCGCATCAGTCTGCGTAGACTCCGGTCATGGACAAAACAGATATTTTTATTAGGTTTTATTTGACTGCAGTGTCTATTAATTGTCCAAATGCACGGTCACTTCCCACTCTATATTTCTATAGAATTTTCACATGCCTTACTATTCGCCATTCCCAAACATTCTATGAATTTATGAAAACGTGAATATTACCATATCTATGTATTCGCTTGTCAGAAAATGTTTTTTTTTTTTTTAAGGTGTCATATTCTTCCTGGGGGTATATATGAACAGATTTCATGTTGCCAAAAACACTGTCAGTTCCACTTTAAAGCCAGCATTCAGACCAGCCTTACTGATTTGAACTTTCATAAACTACATTTGTGTTGAGAAATGATGCATTCAGGTTGTTATTGACTCTGTCACTATCTGACTGCATGACATGCATAGCATAGGAATTGATTTGCTTTTTATAAGACATGTTTTGACAAACAAAGTTGCTGAGTCTTGTACTGACTCCAACCCACCCTCTTTGAAAAAAATGCCACTCTACAGGAACAAAGTTAAACAGTTAAGGCTCTGCTAATTTCTGTGTAAACAAGTTAGCCTTATCTCACCCATTCTCGGGACAAGTGAGGGTGGGAGGCGAAAAAACAACGGTGGTCAAATCGCGTGCCATGTCTGCTGATTCCTGGTTAATGGGCTCCTAACAATCACCCCAAGGAGGGCCTCAATGCCTAAAAACTCTCTATAAATGAATCCATGAAGGGGTCCGAACGATGAGCCTGACCTTTACAAACGCACCCTGGTTATAATGGCCCACACTGAGACCTGCTCGGAATTTAGGCACTCACACCTCTGGCTCATACGCCCACACACACATGAACATGTGCACACACGTATGTACACAAACACACACACACCCATCTGCCACTAACATACACACATAAATCCATGTCTCACACACCTACACATAACTCTGTCACATACACACACTGACCTGGGCCCTTATCACTGGGTGACTCACCCATCTCCTGCCGAGCGGCGCTCTGTTTGGTGAAAGTGATTAAAAGAGGTTCTCACTTGGGTAGTGAAAATAATCATGGCCTCACAGCTCCTATTCTCTGGATTCTCCTGGTATACATTTGGTTATTAATGATGTTATCCGACTCCCTGACTAATGACCGCTTACTTTTCAAAGTTTGTCTGTGGAGGGGGGCCATATGCTGCTGTGTGGCTGGGGTCTTACATCCCCATATTTCTCTGAGGGGCTTTTTATTTTTCTCTTAATTAAGCAATTATCACTTTGATTTGTCCAATGAATGTCACATTGGCATTAATAAATTCATGATTGTTATCCTGGACCACTGCCCATATTTGCCCAAATATCTAATTAAACCATCTAGTGTTCATTGAAATAACAACACAATGTCAAATACAGGTAGCCTAGTCAAATATTTAACATCCAGTCACATTAACCGTTACTCTCTCGTGAGAATTCCACTAACGGTCCTTATGTAGCCAAACGTAGCTACTGCTCATTCCATTTGCTCAATTACTGCTTCGCATACAAGCCTGTGAATTCTATGCGTTACAGCTGGATGAGTCAACAGACGTGGTGGACCTAGCACAGCTCCAGGTATATGTCCGTTACATTTATGGGGGGTCAGTTCAGGAAGACATCCTCTTCTGTAAACCACTGGAAACCAGGACAACAGGAGAGGATATTTTTAAAGTACTGGACAGCTTTGTGACAGCAAATGGACTTTGGTGGTCAAGATGTATTGGTATCTGTACTGATGGCGCAAAAGCCATGACAGGGAGACATAGTGGAGTGGTAACGCTTGGGTACACTGCAGCATCCACCGAGAGGCTCTTGCTGCCAAGGGAATGCCTGACAGCTTGACATACATTTTGGACACTACAGTGAAAATGGTTAACTTTGTTAAAGCAAGGACCCTGAACTCTCGTGTATTTGCAATGATATGGTCAGCGACTATGTAACGCTTTTACAACATACAGAAGTGCGCTGGTTATCAAGGGGCAAAGTATTGACACGTTTTTTAAAAGTTGAGAGACAAGCTTAAAGTTTTCTGACCATAATTTTCACTTGTCTGACCGCTTGCATCATAATGAGTTTCTCACACCACTGGCCTATCTGGGTGACGTTTTTTCTCGCCTGAATGATCTGAATCTAGGATTACAGGGACTCTCCGTAACTATATTCAATGTGCGGGACAAAATTGAGGCTATGATTAAGAGGTTGGAGCTGTACTCTGTCTGCATTAACAAGGACAACACACAGGTCTTTCCATCATTGTATGTTTTTTGTGTGCAAATGAACTCAAGCTTACGGACAATGTCAAATGTGATATAATAAAGCAGCTGAATGAGCTGCGTGCGCAATTATGCAGGTACTTTCCTGAAACGGACAACACAAACAACTGGATTCGTTGTCCCTTTCATGCCCTGCCTCCAGTCCACTTACCCATATCTGAACAAGAGAGCCTCATCGAAATTGCAACAAGCAGTTCTGTAAAAATGTAATTTAATCAGAAGCCACTGCCAGATTTCTAGATAGGGCTGCGCTCAGAGTATCCTGCCTTGGCAAATCGCGCTGTTAAAACACTGATGCCCTTTGCAACCACATACCTATGTGAGAGTGGATTCTCGGCCCTCACTAGCATGAAAATTAAGTACAGGCCCAGACTGTGTGTGGAAAATCATTTAAGACTGAGACTCTCTCCAATACAACCCAACACTGCAGTTATGTGCATCCTTTCAAGCACACCCTTCTCATTAACCTGTGGTGAGTTATTCAACATTTTTATCAACAAATGAGGTTTTATATATAATATGGCTAAATAAAGAGCACAATTATTATATTATTATTACATTCTTATTTTTGCCCTGGTCCTATAAGAGCTCTTTGTCACTTCCCACGAGCAGGTTTGGGACGACAACTCACACTCTTCTTATGTTTAATACATGTATCGTATAAAGTGTGTGGCAGGTTTACAATGATTGCAAAAAAGTCAAACATTTGAGAGTGTACTGACCATGGTGCTAGAGGGGGTACGCAGCTGTGGGTTGAATGTTTGGGTTATGGGACTATAAAAAGTTTAGGAACCACTGCCTTAGACAATGGACATTATAACCATAGTACAACTTCTAGTGTGCTACTTGTTCAAATTGATCAGACAATGTTTAACTTAATAATAGTAAGAAATACATTATCATCGTGTGGCTGAGATACCTGTAGTCCATATGTAGTCTGCAACAGAGTGGCAGGTCTTTCCATCATTGTTTGTTTTTTGTGTGCAAATGAACTCAAGCTTACGGACAATGTCCGACCTCCGGTTCAACGCCCTGTCTTGGATACTTATAGTACAGACATGGAATGCATTAAAGTCATGCGACTCGAACTCCTGGTATGCATATGTACTTTAGTTTTGAATCACCTGGTTGAAGCATTCAAACTGCTTATCTAAGCCTTCTGCCCTAGAGTCAGTATCAACATACAGGCAGACTTGGGACGTGACCTGTAGACGTGTTCAACTCATCCTGTGTTCATGAGTCTAACCCAGTGCTCTTTCTTCTCTGTAAAGTTGTTTAGATTTATTTGCATTTTTGGATTTTAGTCATTTAGCAGATGCTCTTATCCTGGGTGACTGACAGGAGCAATTGGACTTGCTTAAGGTCACATCGACAGATCTTTCACCTAGTCGCCTCGGGGATTCGAACCAGTGACCTTTATTTTGACAGGGAGTCAATACTGTGACCAAGGTCTTTTTTCCAGATGAGTCATGTATAGCACCACAATTCACATCAAAATACAATAAACATGTTAAATGACACATTCATATACACAATAAAACACACGTAAAACACACGTATACACAACAATACATGAAAAGCAAACACAATCATAGAACACACAGATTCTTAAGTAAAAAGGTCCCCTAACAATCATCTGAAATGCCCTAGAGTCACCAATTCAAATCTAATAAATGTATTTTTGTCACGTGCGCTGAATTCAACAGGTGTAGGTAGACCTTACTTAGTGTGAAGTGCTTACTTACAAGCCCTTAACCAACAATGCAGTTTTAAGAAAATATATTTAAGAAATTATTTACTAAACAAACTTAAGTTAAAAAATAATAATAATAAAAGTTACACAATAAAATAACAATAATGAGGTTATATACAGGGGATACCGCTACCGAGTCAATGGACGGGGGTACAGGTTAGTCGAGATTTGTACATGTAGGTAGGGGTTGACTGCAGAATCTGCTTCCTGCTGACGAAAGCACACTTTAAATCTTAGTTTCTTAACAAGATCAGTCATAGGTTTTTTAAATGATAAATCATTATCAATCCAAATACAAAGGTACAGTATTTGTGTTACGGTTTTCTTCGGGTGAAGTAGAGTCGGACCAAAATGCAGCGTGGTAATTTTGATACACGTTTAATGAAGACGAAAAAACGAACAATACAAACCAACAAACGTAACGTGAAAACCTATACAGCCTATCTGGTGACAACAAACACAGAGACCGGAACAATCACCCACGAAACACTCAAAGAATATGGCTGCCTAAATATGGTTCCCAATCAGAGACAACGATAAACACCTGCCTCTGATTGAGAACCACTCTAGACAGCCATAGACTTACCTAGAAAACCCCACTAAGCCACAATCCCAATACGTATGAAAATCCCAAGACAAAACACCCCACATAAATAAACCCATGTCACACCCTGGCCTGACCAAAAGAAAAAAGAAAACACAAAATACTAAGACCAGGGCGTGACAATTTGGATGTAGGGACTCTCTGGATTATAGAACCATCTGAGGAGTAAAGATGTAATCCATCTGAGACAATTTTACGAGAACATGAAAAACACATTCATTTATTCACAGCAAGGACAGCAGTCATGTAATGCTCCGGGTGTCGTGGGTGTGGAGTCAAATGCAGGAAACAGAATTTCAATGCTGTGCGTCTTTTTAATAGCGCTTAACACACCACAGGGTGCTCACAAAAGTAACGTTCCAAACACAACAGAGCCGAAGGTTACAATGAAATAATCCCGCACAACAACCAGGCGGGCCGGCTGTCTAATAAAGACAAACTAATTAACCCTACACAGGTGCTACCACTAAACATACAAGGAGGGGGAGGAAAAAACAATCAGTGGCAGCTAATAGGCCGGTGACGACGACCGCCGAGCGCCACCCGCCCGGGAAAAGGAAACACCCTCGGTCGGACTCGTGACAGTACCCCCCCCCTGACGCGCGGCTCCCGCAGCGCGCCGACACCCGGCCTCGAGGTCGCCCGGAGGACGAGGTGCAGGGCGATCCGGATGGAGGCGATGGAAATCCTTCAACATGGAGGGATCCAAGATGTCTCCCACCGGTACCCAGCACCTCTCCTCCGGACCGTACCCCTCCCAGTCCACGAGGTACTGCAGGCCCCTCACCCGGCGCCTTGAGTCCAGAATGGCCCGGATCGTGTACGCCGGGGTCCCCTCGATGTCCAGAGGGGGAGGGACCTCCGGTACCTCACTGTCCTGCAGGGGACCAGCCACCACCGGCCTGAGGAGAGACACATGAAACGAGGGGTTAATACGATAATAGGAAGGGAGTTGTAATCGATAACACACCTCGTTTATTCTCCTCAGGAATTTAAAGGGCCCTACACTGCGGACCCAGCTTCCGGCAGGGCAAGCGGAGAGGTAGGTTTCGGGTCGAGAGCCAGACCCTGTCCCCGGTACAAACACGGGGGCCTCACTGCGGTGGCGGTCAGCACTCCTCTTCTGCAGTCCACTCGCTTGTCGTAGAGAGTCCTGGACGGCCCTCCAGGTCTCCTTGGAGCGCTGTACCCATTCCTCCACCGCAGGAGCCTCGGTCTGGCTCGGATGCCATGGTGCCAGGACCGGCTGGTACCCCAACACACACTGAAAAGGGGACACGTTAGTAGAGGAGTGGCGTAGTGAGTTCTGAGCCATTTCAGCCCAGGGAATGTATCGTGCCCACTCCCCTGGCCGATCCTGGCAATACGACCGCAGAAACCTGCCCACCTCCTGGTTCACTCTCTCCACCTGCCCATTACTCTCGGGGTGATAACCGGAGGTCAGGCTGACGGAGACCCC
>NC_056437.1:47164534-47169757 GCF_018296145.1 Oncorhynchus tshawytscha | reverse complement strand
AATCAGTGGCAGCTAATAGGCCGGTGACGACGACCGCCGAGCGCCACCCGCCCGGGAAAAGGAAACACCCTCGGTCGGACTCGTGACAAGTCAAGGCAATTGATAACATAATAGTATCATCTGCATATACTGTTGAAGTCGGAAGTTTGCATACACTTACGTTGGAGTCATTTAAAACTCGTTTTTCAACCACTCCACAAATGTCTTGTTAACAAACTATAGTTTTGGCATGTCGGTTAGAACATCTATTTTGTGGATGACACAAGTCAGTTTTCTAACAATTGTTTACAGACAGATTATTTCACTTATAATTCACTATCACAATTCCAGTGGGTCAAAAGTTTACATACAACCTGTGGATGTATTTCAAGGCCTACCTTCAAACTCAGTGCCTCTTTGCTTGACATCATGGGAAAATCAAAAGAAATCAGCCAAGTTGTAGACCTCCACAAGTCTGGTTCATCCTAGGGAGCAATTTCCAAACGCCTGGAGGTACCACATTCATCTGTACAAACAATAGTACGCAAGTATAAACACCATGGGACCACGTAGCCGTCATACCGCTCAGGAAGGAGACGCGTTCTGTCTCGTTGAGATGAATGTACTTTGGTGCAAAAAGTGTAAATCAATCCCAGAACAACAGCAAAGGACTTTGGGAAGATGCTGGAGGAAACGGGTACAAAAGTATCTCTATCCACAGTAAAACGAGTCATATATCGACATAACCTGAAAGGCCTCTCGGCAAGGAAGAAGCTTCTGCTCCAAAACCACCATAAAAAAGCCAGACTACCGTTTGTAACTGCACATGGGGACAAACATCATTCTTTTTGGAGAAATGTCCTCTTGTCTTTTGAATCAAAAATAGAACTGCTTGGCCATAATGACCATCGTTATGTTTGGAGGAAAAAGGGGGAGGCTTGCAAGCCGAAGAACACCATCCCAACCGTGAAACACGGGGGTGGCAGCATCATTTTGTGGGGGTGCTTTGCTACAGGAGGGACTGGTGCACTTCACAAAATAGATGCATTATGAGGTAGGAAAATTGTGGAAATATTGAAGAAACATCTCAAGACATCAGTCAGGAAGTTAAATCTTGGTCTCAAATGGGGCTTCCAAATGAACAATGACCCAAAGCATACTTCCAAATGTGTGGCAAAATGGCTTAAGTACAACAAAGTCAAGGTATGGAAGTGGCCATCACAAAGCCCTGACCTCAATCCTATAGAACATTTTAGGGCAGAACTGAAAAAGTGTGTGCGAGCAAGGGGGCCGAAAAAACTGAATCAGTTACACCAGCTCTGTCAGGAAAAATGGGCCAAAATTCACCCAACTTATTGTGGGAAGCTTGTGAAAGACTACCCGAAACGTTTGATCCAAGTTTAACAATTTAAAGGCAACGCTAGCAAATACTAATTGAGTGTATGTAAACTTCTGATCCACTTGGAATGTGATGAAAGAAATACAAGTTGAAATTAATAACCCTCTCTACTATTATTATGACATTTCACATTCTTAAAATAAAGTGGTGATCCTAACTGACCTAAAACAGGGAATATTTACTAGGATTAAATGTCAGGAATTGTGAAAAACTGAGTTTAAATATTTTTGGCTAAGGTGTATGTAAACTTCAGACTTCAATTCTACATCCCATAATAAGCACAGCTGTGGGGACTCTGGGATAGGTTGTTCTACCCGTTCTTCAAGCTTTTTAAGGGCCTCCTTCCAAAAAGGGATAGCCATGGGACATTCCCATTCTGTAACGGTTTTCTAGTGGTGATGAAAGAGAGTCGGACCAAACTGCAGCGTGTCGATTGCGATCCATGTTTAATATAACAAAAAAACACGAACTTACAAAAAACAATAAACGAAACCGAAACAGCCTATCTGGTGCAAACTAACAACGAGTACACATAGGACACTAAGGACAATCACCCACGACAAACTCAAAGAATATGGCTGCCTAAATATGGTTCCCAATCAGAGACAACGATAAGCACCTGCCTCTGATTGAGAACCACTTCAGACAGCCATAGACCTTGCTAGACAACCCACTAAGCTACAATCCCAATACCACCACCAAAACCCCAAGACAAACATACCACAATTACAAAAACCCCATGCCACACCCTGGCCTGACCAAATACATAAAGATAAACACAAAATACTTTGACCAGGGCGTGACAGAACCCCCCCCCTAAGGTGCGGACTCCCGAACGCACCTCAAAACAATAGGGAGGGTCCGGGTGGGCGTCTGTCCATGGTGGCGGCTCCGGCGCGGGACGTGGACCCCACTCCTTTAATGTCTTAGTCCCCTCTCCCTTCGTCCCTGGATAGTCCACCCTCGCCGCCGACCATGGCCTAGTAGTCCTCACCCAGAACCCCACTGGACTGAGGAACAGATCGGGACTGAAGGACAGCTCGGGACCGAGGCAGCTCGGGACTGAGGGAAGCTCGGGAGTGAGAGAAAGCTCAGGAGTGAGAGAAAGCTCAGGAGTGAGAGAAAGCTCAGGAGTGAGAGAAAGCTCAGGAGTGAGAGGAAGCTCAGGAGTGAGAGGAAGCTCAGGAGTGAGAGGAAGCTCAGGAGTGAGAGGAAGCTCAGGAGTGAGAGGAGCTCAGGCAGGTAGATAGATCTACCAGCTCCTGGCTGGCTGGTGGTTTCAGCAGATCCTGGCTGACTGGCAGATCCTGGCTGACTGGCAGATCTGGAAGAGTCTGGTTGACTGGCAGATCTGGAAGAGTCTGGTTGACTGGCAGATCTGGAAGAGTCTGGTTGACTGGCAGATCTGGAAGAGTCTGGTTGACTGGCAGATCTGGAAGAGTCTGGTTGACTGGCAGATCTGGAAGAGTCTGGTTGACTGGCAGATCTGGAAGAGTCTGGCTGACTGGCAGATCTGGAAGAGTCTGGCAGACTGGCGATGCTGGGCAGACCGGCGGCGCCGGGCAGACTGGCGGCGCCGGGCAGACTGGGGGCACTGGCGGCGCTGGGCAGACTGGCGGCACTAGCTGCTCCATATAGGCTGACAGCTCTGGCGGCTTCTTACAGACTGACCGCTCTGGCGGCTCCGTGCTGACTGGCAGCTCCTTGCAGACTGGCAGCTCCTTGCAGACTGGCAGCTCCTTACAGACTGACAGCTCCGTGCAGACTGACAGCTCCGTGCAGACTGACAGCTCCGTGCAGACTGGCTGCTCCATGCAGACTGGCTGCTCCATGCAGACTGACAGCTCTGGCTGCTTCATGCAGACTGACAGCTCTGGCTGCTCCATGTAGACTGGCTGCTTCATGCAGACTGGCAGCTCGGGCTGCTTCATGTAGACTGACAGCTCTGGCTGCTCCATGTGGACTGACAGCTCTGGCTGCTCCATGTAGACTGACTGCTTCATGCAGACTGGCAGCTCGGGCTGCTTCATGTAGACTGACAGCTCTGGCTCCTCCATGCAGACTGACAGCTCTGACTGCTCCATGCAGACTGACAGCTCTGGCTGCTTCATGCAGACTGGCAGCTCTGGCTGCTCTATGTAGACTGGCTGCTTCATGCAGACTGGCAGCTCGGGCTGCTTCCTGTAGACTGACAGCTCTGGCTGCTCCATGCGGACTGACAGCTCTGGCTGCTCCATGCAGACTGACAGCTCTGGCTGCTCCATGCGGACTGACAGCTCTGGCTGCTCCATGCGGACTGACAGCTCTGGCTGCTCCATGTAGACTGGCTGCTTCATGCAGACTGGCAGCTCGGGCTGCTTCATGTAGACTGACAGCTCTGGCTGCTCCATGTAGACTGGCTGCTTCATGCAGACTGGCAGCTCGGGCTGCTTCATGTAGACTGACAGCTCTGGCTGCTCCATGCAGACTGACAGCTCTGACTGCTCCATGCAGACTGACAGCTCTGACTGCTCCATGCAGACTGACAGCTCTGACTGCTCCATGCAGACTGACAGCTCTGGCTGCTTCATGCAGACTGGCAGCTCTGGCTGCGCTGAACAGGCGGGAGACTCCTGCAGCGCTGTGTCGGAGGAAGGCTCTGGCTGCGCTAAACAGGCGGGAGGCTCCGGCAGCGCTGTAGAGGAGGAAGGCTCTGGCTGCGCTGAACAGGCGGGAGGCTCCGGCAGCGCTGTAGAGGAGAAAGGCTCTGGCTGCGCTGAACAGGCGGGAGGCTCCGGCAGCGCTGTAGAGGAGGAAGGCTCTGGCTGCGTTAAACAGGCGGGAGACTCCAGCAGCGCAGGAGAGGAGAAAAGCGCTGGCTGCGCTGAACAGGCGAGGCACACTGAAGGCCTGGTGCGTGGTGCTGGAACTGGTGGTACTGGATCGAGGACACGCACAGGAAGCCTGGTGCGGGGGAGCTGCTACCGGAGGGCTGGGGTGTGGAGGTGGTACTGGATAGACCGGACCGTGCAGGCGCACTGGAGCTCTTGAGCACCGAGCCTGCCCAACCTTACCTGGCTCGATGCCCACTCTAGCCCGGCCGATACGAGGAGCTGGAATATACCCGAACCGGGCTGTGCACCCGCACTGGAGACACCGTGCGCTCCACAGCATAACACGGTGCCTGCCCGGTCTCTCCAGCCCCCGGTAAGCACAGGGAGTTTGCGCAGGTCTCCTACCTGGCATAGCCATACTCCCTGTAAGCCCCCAAGAAATTTTTGGGGCTGACTCTCGGGCTTCCATCCGCTCTGCCGTGCTAGCTCCTCATAATGCCGCCTCTCTGCTTTTGCTGCCTCCAGCTCGGCTTTGGGCGACAATAATCTCCAGGCTCATTCCAGGGTCCTTTACCGTCCAATTCCTCCTCCCATGTCCATAACTCCAGGTGGTGCAACCTCTCCCACTGTAGCTGCTGCTGCTCCTGCTGCTGCTGCCTCTGTTGCCTCTTCTCCTGTTGCTCCTTTGGGCGGCTACACTCCCCCTGGTTTAGCCCAGGGTCCTCTCCGTCGAAGATCTCCTCCCATGACCAGAAATCCTTGGTGAGCATCTCCTTTTTCGGCTGCTCCTGCCTGTTGACACGCCGCTTGGTCCGTTGGTGGTGGGTGATTCTGTAACGGTTTTCTAGTGGTGATGAAAGAGAGTCGGACCAAACTGCAGCGTGTCGATTGCGATCCATGTTTAATATAACAAAAAAACACGAACTTACAAAAAACAATAAACGTAAAACCGAAACAGCCTATCTGGTGCAAACTAACAACGAGTACACATAGGAAAAATACTTTGACCAGGGCGTGACACATACATCATGC